>NC_090649.1:358998026-359045526 GCF_040937935.1 Hyperolius riggenbachi | reverse complement strand
GCTTGAGGCAGGGCAAGACAGAAGTTGGATGGCAAATTGTGACAGCTCTGGCCACAGGTCAAGCCTGCGCACCCAGTAGTCCAAGGGTTCATCACTGCTCACAGTGTCTACATCCACACTTAAGGCCAGGTAGTCGGCTACCTGTTGTAAGGGAACGCGGAAAAGCCGCCGCGTGTACTGACAGCAAGGCGTCTGATTCCGCCTCCAGCGCGGCGGTTTGCACGCAGCAGCGTGCGTCTGATTTGGCTGGGTCTGTTAGTTCACACAGATTCAGGAATACGCGCGCACGCTGAGAGGCAGAACTTTTATGACAAGCCAAGGAGGGATCAGCTGACCAAGCGAGTCAGCTGACCTCAGAACAAGTGACTATTGGTCAATCAATGATGGGTGGCACCGGAGAGCGATGCTCTATATATATTTACTTCTGCTAAGTCTCAACTTGTCTGCCGTTGCGAACACTTACGTGGAAGCACTCAGACGTTAGTCAGATCCTACAGTGTGTTTGAACCAGGAGGACCTGGGAATTCACACTGAGCCAGATTACTTGTGCTTATCATTGTGTTATACTTCAGACTAGTTCCAGGGTGTCGAGACCACGGACCTCACACCCAAGACTAGGGATACTGTGTAACATCATATTATATTCCAGACTAGTTCCAGGGTGTAGAGACCACGGACCTCACACCCAAGACTAGGCATTGTTGATATCTGTTATGACCTACTGCTTTCCTGACTATCCCTCTGCTTTCTGATTCGGTACCTACGCTCATCTGATTATCTGTTCCCAACCCTGCCTGCCTTTGGATACCGAATCAGCCTTCTGTCTTTGTACTTTGTCTGTCCGTGTGTTGCCGACCTGGCTTGCCCGACCTCGAGAGCTAGCTCTCTCCTTAAGTGATAGTCTCCAGACCTGCTAGTGACATCCACCTTCAGGTGTCACTCACTCACAGGTCCTTCCTACCTTCAGCCTGGGACTCCACCCCTTTTGGAGGTCTCAGGCTGCTGGAAGGTTTTTGCTCTTCTCAAAAAGCAGTATTGCCCATACTGCCAAAAACCACCTGCTCCTCGGGTGGTCTCACTCAAAGTCATTACTGTTGCACCAAAACACTCACATTACATAGGTGTGCAGAGGTTAGCTATATCTGTATTATTGGTGATTCTGCAGATCATTAATAATCAGATATATATCTGTATTCTTGGTGATACTGCAGATCACCAATAATCAGATTCTCTCTGCGTGCTGACACCGATCATTACAGAATGGCAGACCAAAACCAAATGGACGCACTTGACAGCCGTCTTGATGCACTCACCACTTCGGTGGAGAATTACACCCGAGTGCTGGACAGTCATCAGACCCAGATCAATGCTTTGTCTGGGTCTGTACAAGTCTTTCAGACAGCTGTGAATACAGTGCGATCTCCTCCAAGTACAGACTTACGTATGCCTGTACCCGAAAGGTTTTCTGGTCACAGATCTGACTTCCAGAATTTTAGAAATCAAGTGTTATCTTACTTTGGGTTGAGGCCTAATTCTTCGGGAACCGTGGCACAGAGAATTACGTTCATTAAGACTCTGTTGTCAGGGGATTCCCAAACCTGGGCATATAGTCTTCAACCAGGGAATGAGGCCCTAACCTCAGTTGAGGAATTTTTTAAAGCTATGGCTATAATTTATGATGATCCGGACATTGCCTCTACCGCTGAGCGGAAGCTCAAGACTCTGCGGCAGGGCAAGGGTCCAGTGGAAAATTATGCAGCTGAGTTCAGGAAATGGGCAGTTTCAGCTAGATGGGTATCATTTGCACTTCTGGCCTACTTTTTGTCAGGGTTGTCAGACGCAGTCTCTGATCTAATGTTGGGTCATCCTGAGCCGAAGTCCATAGATGAGGCCATTTCATTAGCAGTCAGGGTTGATCGTCACCTACGTTACCAAAGAAAGACCCGGGGTAGGAACAATGTGAGATATGTTTCCTACACCTCACCTCCGCCCGTTTCACCTCCACCGATTTCACCTCCACCAGAACCAATGCAGATTGGTCAGTCAAAATTGTCCCGGGTGGAGCTGAGTCGCAGAAAGACAGAGCAGCTCTGTCTATACTGTGCAGAGGAGGGTCACAGAGTACAGAATTGTCCCAAGAAGTCGGGAAACACTGCCGCCTAGGTGTAGTTGGAGGTAGGCGCGCAGTCTTTACCTCTAGACGATAAACGTTTGCTCCTCCCTTGTACTATATCCTGGAAGGATCAAACAGAGACCTTCATTGACTCTGGCTCAGCAGCCAATTTTATGGATTACGAATTTGCTAAGAAATTGAGGATTCCTATTACCCACTTGAATCAACGGATTCTGGTCACTGCAGTGGACGACTCTCCTCTGCAGAGTAATTATCCTCTGTCTCAGACCCCAGAGTTAAGGGTTACAGTGGGGGTGTTACATAAAGAGAATCTACAGTTTCTGGTCTTGCGGATGACAACTTCCACGATCATTCTCGGTATGCCATGGTTACAACTTCACTCTCCTCAGATCAATTGGTCAGCTAACGAGCTGGTCTACCCATTGTTATCATCATTGTTTAGCGAAGGTAACCTTGGGTAACACCAAGATTCAGATGGAAGGTTTGCCAGACCAGTATTTAGAATTTGCGGACGTGTTTAGTCCCAAGTCAGCAGATAAACTTCCTCCTCACTGTCCTTTTGATTGTCCCATTGATCTCAGGTCTGGTTGTATGCCCCCTAGGGGCCATCTCTATAATTTATCTGGGCCAGAGAAATTAGCTATGCAAGAATACATCAGAGAAAACCTAGCTAAAGGCTTTATTTGTCCCTCTCGGTCACCAGCAGGGGCAGGATTCTTTTTTGTGAAGAAAAAGGATGGAGGCCTCCGTCCATGCATTGATTATCGGGGCTTAAATAAGATTACAGTAAAAAATCGTTATCCTTTGCCTTTAATTGACGATTTGTTTACTCAAGTCACCAATGCTAAGATTTTCTCAAAGCTGGACTTGAGGGGTGCATACAACCTTGTGCGTATCAGGGATGGTGATGAATGGAAGACGGCCTTTAACACACCCGACGGGCATTACGAGTACCTAGTGATGCCCTTCGAGTTGTGTAATGGGCGGCCATCTTCCAAGACCTGATTAACGAGGTCTTCAGAGAGGTGTTGGGCAAAATCGTCTTAGTGTACTTAGACGATATACTCATTTTCTCATCCAACCTCTCAGAACACAGGAAACATGCTGGGTTTGTGTTACGGAAGTTGAGACAGAATATGCTGTATGCTAAATTGGAAAAGTGCATTTTCGAAGTGACTTCTGTCGCCTTTCTGGGGTACATAATCTCGACCTCCGGCCTCTCTATGGACCCTGGAAAGGTTTCAGCTGTCTTGGAATGGCCCAAACCTGTAGGACTGAAAGCCCTCCAGAGATTCCTGGGGTTCGCCAACTACTACAGGAGGTTCATAAAAGGGTACTCCACGGTGATCTCGCCTCTCACCAGTCTCACCAAGAAAGGGGCAGATACTCACCACTGGTCCCCAGAGGCCCATGCTGCTTTCTCCACTCTGAAGAAATTGTTCTGTTCTGCACCCATACTGAGACATGTAGACATCACCTTTCCCTTTATCGTGGAGGTAGATGCCTCAGAGGTAGGGGTAGGGGCTGTGCTGTCTCAGCGTTCTGGTTTACAGGGAAAACTGCATCCTTGTGCCTATTTCTCCCGTAGGTTTTCACCCGCAGAGAAAAACTACGATATAGGCAATAGGGAACTTCTAGCCATCAAATTGGCCTTTGAGGAGTGGAGACATTGGCTAGAAGGGGCAGAACACACTATTATGGTTTACACTGACCACAAGAATTTGGAGTACATTGAGGGCGCAAAGAGACTTAGCCCCCAACAGGCCCGGTGGTCGTTATTTTTCTCTAGATTCAGATTTGTAATCACGTATATACCCCTGGTAGTAAGAACATCAAGGCTGATGCCTTATCCAGGTGTTTTGAGCCCGAGACAGCACAGCCCTCAGACCCTGAGACCATTATCCCTCAGAAGGTGGTCCTGGCAGCTACTGAGACCTGGAAAGACTGGACGGTCACTCTGAGTCCATTTCAACAGGATGTTCCAGAGGGGAAGCCTGAGGGGGTCTTGTTTGTACCATTGCCTTTTTGCCTACAACTGTTACAGCTGTTTCATTCCCACAAGAATTCTGGGCATCCTGGGGCCACCAGAACTCAGGATCTAATTGCTAGATGTGCTTGGTGGCCCGCCATTAGCAACAGACTGTAAGGAGTATGTAAGAGTGTGTACAGTGTGTGCTAGGAGCAAACACTCCCGTCAGGCACCTGTTGGAACATTGCAGCCTTTACCAGTTCCGAAAGAACCTTGGACGCATTTGTCCATGGATTTTGTGGGCGAACTCCCCAGGTCTGAGGGCATGACGGTCATTTGGGTGGTAGTCGATCGATTCAGTAAGATGGCTCATTTTGTCCCCCTGAAAGGACTCCCCTCGGCCCAGGAATTGGCTGATCTCTTCATCCAGCACATTTTCCGGCTGCATGGCATTCAGCAAAAATATAATGTCAGATCGGGGAGTCCAATTTGTATCTA
Source organism: Hyperolius riggenbachi (assembly GCF_040937935.1). Taxonomy (NCBI): domain Eukaryota; kingdom Metazoa; phylum Chordata; class Amphibia; order Anura; family Hyperoliidae; genus Hyperolius; species Hyperolius riggenbachi. The sequence continues at coordinate 359,040,925 of NC_090649.1, read as the reverse complement.
AGTTTTGGAGGGCATTCTGCCATCAGTTAGACATGGAGCTTTCTTTTTCATCAGGCTACCACCCACAGACCAATGGCCAGACTGAAAGAGTCAATTAGTCCCTGGAACAGTTTCTGAGATGTTATGTTGCAGATGCACAAACCGACTGGGTGAAATTCCTGCCGTTTGTAGAATTTGCACACAACAATCTGAAAAGTTCCTCTGCAGGATTTTCCCCATTTCAGGTGGTGACGGGAAGGTCGCCTAAGTTCACCCCATTGCCAGTGGCTTCCACTCAGTTTCCAGCCCTGGAGAGTTGGCAGAGGTCTTTAAAGCAGATTCGGGGAATGGTTAAAGGGAATCTGGGGAGGGCTTTTCAGAACCAGAAGAAACAGGCTGACAGGAGACATTCCACAGGATGGGAATTTTCTCCAGGAGATTTGGTCTGGGTGTCCACACGACATTTGGCCTTAAAACAACTATCACCCAAGTTAGGCCCCAGATTTGTGGGTCCCTTTCAAGTGACCAGAAAAATCAATAATGTCACTTATGCCATTGATCTCCCTACCAGCATGCGAGGTGTGAGATAATTTCATGTGTCCTTACTCAAGCCGGCGGTGCACGTGGATTCCGCTCCCCCCCCCCCCCCCCCCCCCGTGTTGATTGATGACCAACCTGAGTATGAAATTGAAAAGATTCTGGACTCACGGCTTGTGCAGAACTCCATGCAGTATTTGGTTCACTGGAAAGGGTATGGCATAGAGGAGAGAACTTGGGTGCCAGACTGTCGTATGCACGCAGAGGAATTGAAGAAGGAATTCCATAACTTGCACCCTGGAAAGCCTGGTGGGAAGTGTCCGGAGTCCACTCCTCGGGGATTGGGGGGGGGGGTACTGTAAGGGAACGTGGAAAAGCCGCCGCGTGTACTGACAGCAAGGCGGCTGATTCCGCGTCCAGCGCGGCGGTTTGCACGCAGCAGCGTGCGTCTGGTGTGGCTGGGTCTGTTAGTTCAAACAGATTCAGGAATACGCGCACGCTGAGAGGCAGAACTTTTATGACAAGCCAAGGAGGGCTCAGCTGGCCAAGCCGGGCAGCTGACCTCAGAACAAGTGACTATTGGTCAATCAATGATGGGTGGCGCCGGAGAGCGCTGCTCTATATATAGTTACTTCTGCTCAGTCTCAACTTGTCTGCCGTTGCGAACACTTATGTGGAAGCACTCAGACGTTAGTCAGATCCTACAGTGTGTTTGAACCAGGAGGACCTGGAAATTCACACTGAGCCAGATTACTTGTGTTTATCATTGTGTTACACTTCAGACTAGTTCCAGGGTGTAGAGACCACGGACCTCACACCCAAGATTAGGGACTTGTGTTATCATTGTGTTATACTTCAGACTAGTTCCAGGGCGTAGAGACCACGGACCTCACACCCAAGATTAGGGACTTGTGTTATCATTCTGTTATACTTCAGACTAGTTCCAGGGTGTCGAGATCACGGACCTCACACCCAAGACTAGGCATTGTTGATATCTGTTATGACCTACTGCTTTCCTGACTATCCCTCTGCTTTCTGATTCGGTACCTACGCTCATCTGATTATCTGTTCCCAACCCGGCCTGCCTTTGGATACCGAATCAGCCTTCTGTCTTTGTACTTTGTCTGTCCGTGTGTTTCCGACCTGGCTTGCCCGACCTCGAGAGCTATCTCTCTCCTTAAGAGATAGTCTCCAGACCTGCTAGTGACATCCACCTTCAGGTGTCACTCACTCACAGGTCCTTCCTACCTTTAGCCTGGGACTCCACCCCTTTTGGAGGTCTCAGGCTGCTGGAAGGTTTTTGCTCTTCTCAAAAAGCAGTATTGCCCATAGTGCCAAAAACCACCTGCTCCTCGGGTGGTCTCACTCAAAGTCATTACTGTTGCACCAAAACACTCACATTACATAGGTGTCCAGAGGTTAGCTATATCTGTATTATTGGTGATTCTGCAGATCATTAATACTCAGATATATATCTGTATTCTTGGTGATACTGCAGATCACCAATAATCAGATTCTCTCTGCGTGCTGACACCGATCGTTACACCTGTCAGTCGAGGCGTTGGAGGGTGGATCCAGAAGGGCTAAGGTGAGTCATTGGACTAAAGAATGTCCGCATGTCCGACATCACCATGAGATCGCTGGAGCATCCTGTCCTTGCCTGCGTGGACATGGGAGGAGGATTACTGGCAGTGGTACCTTTATTGCGTTGTGCTGTATCATCCTTAAACGCATTGTAAAGCATAGTTGCCAGCTTGTTCTGAAAGTGCTGCATCCTTTCTGCCTTCTGGTGAGTTGGTAACATGTCCGCCACTTTGTGCCTATACCGAGGGTCTAGTAGCGTGGCCACACAGTACAGCTCATTCCCCTTGAGTTATTTTATACGGGGTCCCTCAACAGGCTGGACAGCATGAAAGACGCCATCTGCACAAAGTTGGATCCAGACGTACTATCCATCTCCTCTTGCTCTTCCTCAGTGACGTCAGGTAAGTCCTCCTCCTCCACCCAGCCACAAACAATACCATGGAAACGTTGAGCAGCACAAGCCCCCTGCAACGCCTGCTGCGGTTGTTCTTTTGCCACCGCCTCCTCCTCTAAAGAAATGCCTTCCTCATCATCCGAGTCTGAATCCTCTTCCCCACACTACTCTTCCTCCTCCTCCCCCCTCTGTGCTGCCGCAGGTGTTGTGGAAACATCTGGTTCTAATGAGAATTGATCCCTGTAACGATAGGTGTCAGCAGTAACTAAGTTCGGATTATTTGGTGATCTGCAGTATCACCAATAATTCAGATACTAGATCTGATTATGTGATGATCTTCAGAATCACCAATAATACAAATATAGCAACACAAAGAATATCGAGACCTTAGTCACACTTTATTGTAAATGAGTGTAGTGATTGGTGCATACAGTATATACTGACAGATTTGACTATACCTCACCAAAGGAGCTGGTGCGCACTGTCAGTACAGCGAACACCTCACCAGTGACAAGGGCTCACTGGTGAGTAGCGAGGTCAGACAATCGAGTCGGTAACAGCCAGGCAGATACAGTACAAAATAGGAAAGGCAGAGAAGTAACGGTTAACAGGCAGAATTTGGCAGCAATATCAGATGGGCTAAAGTACAGAATCACAAGAGCAGAGAGAGGAACGATATTCAGGCAGAGTCGGTAACTAGATCGGATGGGCAAAGGTTCAGAATCACTAGAGAGTAAGAGTAGTCAGAAACGAGCCAGAATCATAACAGATAATAACAATATAATGCACAAATCCTAGAGCTGTGTGAAATCCCCAGTTTCCGCCCGGATCAAAGCACACCGGATCTAACTAAGGTCTGAGCGCTAACGCGTAGTGATCGCAACAGTGAAGAAAGATGCACTGAATCCTCCGGGCTTAAGAGCCAGAGGAGACCTCGAAGCATGCCCCCCTGCGCCCGGCCATTCAGCGGTGGCGGGCACATGGCGTGACGTCAGCCGACCCGCAGGTCAGCTGAGCCGCCTCTTCGCCGCATAAAGGTTGTGACGGTGCACACGCGTCAACACAACCCTATGGGCAACTGACAAACCCGTCCTCGGCGTGCTAGACGCCCGAGGTACGGGCAACTGATCAGGCAGGGAAACGGAGGTAGCGACGGTGGCAGCGCTGTTCGCCGCAGCTGCCCCGTCTATATTTGTTACAATCCCACAACGTTTCCTCCTGTAACTGTTCCTGTTCATGCTCCTCCGCAGCTTGATCCACCACTCTACACACGGCGCGCTCCAGGAAGTAAGCATATGGAATCAAGTCACTGATGGTGCCTTCACTGTGTCTCACCAGGTTGGTCACCTCCTCAAACGGCCGCATGAGCCTGCATGCATTTCACATAAGTGTCCAGTTGTTGGGCCAGAACATCCCCATCTACCTACCCAGGGAACATACAGTTACCTACCCAGGGAACATACAGTTATTATAATTATGGCAGTGTACATTCCACCTCATGCCAATACTAAGTCAGCAAATGAACAACTGTTTGATGTCATTAGTAAGCAACAGAACTCACACCCTGATGCAATTTTCATCATTGCTGGAGATTTTAACCAAGCAAATCTTAAGAAGGTATTTCCCAGATTTTATCAGCACGTGGACTGTAAAACCAGAGGAGGAAACACCTTGGACCATGTCTATACAAACATAAAAGGTGCCTATAAAGGTGGCCATACACTGGTCGATTTGCCATCAGATTCGACCAACAGATAGATCCCTCTCTGAGCGAATCTGATCAGAGAGGGATCGTATGGCCACCTTTACTGCAAACAGATTGTGAACAGATTTCAGCCTGACACCGTTCACAATCTTTGGTGGTGGTGGTGCTGCCGCCGCTCCCGGCATACATTACCTGCTCCGCCAGCGTGAGTCCCCTGGACACCGCTGCTCCGTCTCTGCGCTGGTCTGGTCTCCGGCATGCTTCACTTCTTCCTGCCCGGCAGGAAGTTTAAACAGTAGAGGGCGCTCTACTGTTTAAACTTCCTGCCGGGCAGGAAGAAGTGAAGCATGCCGAAGACCAGACCAGTGCGGAGACGGAGCAGCGGTGACAGCGGGACTCGCGCCGGCGGAACAGGTAATGTATTGCGCTGTATTGCGTCGGTCGTCGGGCATTTGAACGCCGCTATCGGCGCACTCCCGACCCGCCGGCGCTCGAAAAAAATCTTCCGCGGAAATCCATTGTTCTGTCAGCGGTGTGAGCAGCGATTTCACAGCCGTTTCGATCACTGTGATCGAAACGGCTGTATATCGGCAGGAAAATGGTTAGGTGTATGGGCCCCTTAAGATCACCCCACGCCCCCCACTGGGACAGTCTGACCATCTATCTTTGTTTCTTATTCCCGCATACAAAGCCATTATCAACACTGCTAAACCAGTTAGCAAGTCTGTTAAAGTCTGGCCTGAGAATGCCATCTCTCAGCTTCAAGATTGCTTTGAAAATGCAAATTGGGATATTTTCTTTCATGAAACAGACCTGGAGACGTGTACTTCCTCTGTATTGTCATATGTTAATTTCTGTGTGGACACCATCACTGTCAACAAAAGAATTACAGTTTACCCAAATCATAAACCATGGATAACAAAAGAACTCAATGAACTCCTAAAGAATAGGAACAAAGCTTTTAAAATACAGGACAAAGAAGCATATTCTTCAGCCAGAGCAAGTCTGAAAAAGGCATATAAAATGCAAAACTTAAGTACAAACAAAGGATTGAGGAAAACTTTGAAAATGACTCAAACCCAAAGAGGAATGTGGCAAAGCATTCAACTACTCAGAGATTACAAAAAGAAGAATGGCACTCAATATACACTGGACAATAACAACCCCAGTCTAGCAGAGGAACTTAACTTCTTTGTTAGATTTGAAAAACACAACAATCTGCCTCCAGTCAACTTTGGGCCCACTACAGACTCACAGCCTTTAATCCTTCACATACATGAAGTGCAACAAGCACTCACAAAAATCAACACCAGGAAAGCTGCAGGTCTGATGGTGTGCAAGGACGTGTGCTCCAGGCCTGTGTTGGTCAACTAGCAAAAGTTTTTACACAAATATTCAACGTCTCTCTGTTCTTGGGTGTAGTCCCCTCATGCCTTAAATCCACAACCATTGTGCCAGTTTCAAAAAATCCTAGGATAACCTGTTTTAAGGATTACCGACCAGTTAATCTAACCCCTGTCATCGCCAAGTGCTTTGAACGACTGGTAGCCACACACATCAAGGCCTCCATCCCAGCAAATTTAGAACACCAGTTTGCTTACCGAACAAATAGATCAACTGAGGACGCCATCTGTGTAGCTCTCCATGCTGCCCTCTCACACCTAGAAAAACCCAACTCCTATGTTAGGATGCTCTTTGTTGACTACAGCTCAGCATTTAACACCATCGTACCTAGCCATCTGACCAACAAACTCCATGCACTAGGTCTTGCTCCCTCCATATGTACTTGGTTATTGGACTTCCTTACTAATCGCCCTCAAACTGTCAGACTAGGAAATCAGACATCCTCCACCCTTACCCTGAGCACTGGCGTGCCACAGGGCTGTGTATTAAGCCCTCTCCTCTATGCACTTTTCACCCATGACTGCCAGCCTATCAATACCTCAAACATAATTGTTAAGTTTGCAGATGATACGACTGTCATTGGGCTTATATCAGACAGTGAGGAAGCTGCATACAGAGAAGAAGTTAGGAACCTGACTGCATGGTGCGACATTAACAATCTGTTATTAAATACAAAGAAGACCAAAGAAATTATTCTGGACTTTAGGACCACCAAAAAGACCACTCACCTACCACTAATGATCTATGCAGAGGCTGTGGAGAGAGTTTCTAGCTTCAAATTTTTGGGAGCCACCATCACAGAAAACCTGTCCTGGGCTGACAATGCTTTAGCTCTAACTGGCAAAGCACAACGTCTCTACTTTTTGAGGAAACTAAGGAGCGCTAACCTCCCACAGAAGCTGCTGGTTAATTTCTACAGATGCACTATAGAAAGCGTTCTGACCAATTGCATGACGGCCTGGTACAACAGCTGCACCAAGGCTACTAGAGAAGCCCTGCAGCGAGTTGTTAAAACAGCAGAAGCCATTATCGGCACTGAACTACCATCACTGGAACTTTTGTATAATACTTGCAGCGTGAGAAGGGCCAAAAACATTATCAAGGACAACACTCTGGAAATGCCTTGTTTGAGCTCCTTCCATCAGGTAAACGTTTTAGATCAATCCGCACAAACACAAACAGACTGAAAAACAGCTTTTTCCCATCCGCCATAAACTTGATGAACTCTGAATCCTCTCTGACATAATTAACACTGTGTACAAATTGTTAAAATATCTGTAATACCTGGCATACTTGTATAATTTCTTCTCTTCCTACCCTTGTTACTATCACTATGTTCCCTATATGCACCGTGGGGTTGTCATGAAAAGTAGTTTCGTTGGGTTACACAATGACAATAAAGTGCTTGAATTGAATTGAATTGCATCTCCCCAGAGTGTGTCCTACTGTAGTTGTAGAGGTACTGGGTGACTGCTTTTATTCCTGTTCTAGCAGGTGAGAGAACATAAGGAGGGTCGAATTCCAGTGAGTCGGGCTACCGCAAATCAGGCGTCTCACCGGCAACTTGTTTCTCCACTGAATATCGGCAAAGTGTGCCATGGCTGTGTAAGACCACCTGAAATGCCCACACAACTTCCTGGCCTGTTTCAGGACATCCTCTAAGCCTGGGTACTTTGACACAAATCTTTGAAAGAATAAATTCAGCACATGTGCCATGCAGGGTACATGTGTCAGCTTTCCCAAATTCAAAGCGGAAATGAGATTGCTGTTGTTGTCACACACCACATTGCGGATCTCCAGCTGGTGCGGGGTCAGCCACTGATCCACCTAATTGTTAAGATCAGCCAGGAGAGCTGCTCCAGTGTGACTCTCCGCTTTGAGGCAAGACATGTCTAAGATGGCGTGACACCGTCATACCTGGCATGCAGCATAGGCCCTGGGGAGCTTGGGCTGTGTAGCTGGAGAGGAAATCGCTGCACCAGTAGAGTTGAACTGCCACTCAGCCAAGGAGGAGGAGGAGGACAGCGAAGAAAATGTAGCAGGAGGAGAGGAGGTGGCAGCAGGCCTGCCTGCAAGCTGTGGAGTTGTCACTAGGTCCGCTGCACAGCCATGTATTCCCTGCTTGCCATCGGTCACCAGGTTGACCCAATGGGCTGGTGTAAGTAATGTCCCTGCCTTGACCGTGCTTGGCAGACCAAGCATCCGTGGTCAGATAGGCCCTTGACCCAACAACTGTGTGCCAGAGATGACACCACTTGCCTCTCAACTTCACGGTACAGTTTGGGTATCACCTTTTTAGAGAAATAATTGCGGCCTGGTATCTTCCACTGCAGTGTCCCAATGGCCACAAATTTACGGAAGGCCTCAGAGTCCACCAGCTGGCATGGTAAAAGCTGGTGAGCTAACAGTACCACCAAGCCAGCTGTCAGACGCCGGGCAAGGGGGTGACTGGTAGAAATTGGCTTCTTCCGTTCAAAGATTTCCTTCACAGACACCTGGCTGCTGTGGGCAGAGGAGCAGGAACCACTGAAGGTCAGAGGCGGAGTGGAGGAGGGTGGCTGTGAAGGTGCAAGGAAGAAAGTGGCTGAAGATGCAGCACCTGAAGGAGGAAGGGGAGAAGGTGGGTGGCTTTTCTTTTGTGTGCTGCTTTTGCTCAGGTGCTCTTCCCATTGCAGTTTGTGTCTTTTCTGCATGTGCCTTCGTAAGTCACTTGTCCCTACGTGGGTGTTGGCCTTTCCGCGGCTCAATTTTTGGAGGCAGAGAGAACAGATGGCATTGCTCTGATCTGAGGCAGACACATGAAAACATTTCCAAACCGCTGAGCCCCCCTGGGGTGATGGCACTATGGTGGCATCAGCAGCTGATGTTGAAGGGCATGTTGACTGGCTGTCCATAGGTGGCAATACATGGCGCCGGACACTGCCACCAGCTGTTTCTGACGACAAGCTCCCCCTGCTTCTTTCAGCAACTCGTCTCCTCCTACTCCTCTCTGACTCCCCCTCTGAACTTTCCCTCTGTTCATCTGCTCTATTGGGAACCCACGTGGCATCCGTATCATCGTCATCATCATAATCATCCTGCCCAGCTTCGCTTGCCTCAAGACACCTCCAAAACTGCACCAACAGCAGGTACTTCATCATCTTCCTCCTCACACGTTACCTCCATAGTGTCGCCTAACTCACACATATGAGGTGGTGTAACTTGCTTAGTGCCTTCATCTGGTTGTAAAAATAATGGCTGTGCATCAGTGATTTCCCCACCAAATAACTCCTGCGAACTGTCAAATGCAGCGGATGGGGTGCTTGTAGTAGTGCTGGTGGCTGTGGAAGATGAGGTGTTCTGTGTTAAATAGTTAACTACGTCCTGACGTGCCTTCTTCTGAGCACTGTACTTTGGTCCAGGGCCGCCCAAAATCACATCAGCACGTCCTCGCACAGACCTGCCTGGTGGCCTTCCTCTGGGTCTGCCTCTACCTCTGCCTCTACCTGTTTTGTCCATATCGGGGGGGATGAAGTGAAAGGTATGCACTGACTTGACTAATACAATTTGCAGTCACACAGGTGCAGTTCACAGGTATGCACGGAGTGGTTTATCACACTGCGTACACTCACGTAGGTAGGTGGGTGCACTGAACACAACAGGTAGGTATATGCAGTGACGGGTATTACAAATGTGCACCTGTCACACAAACGTACCGTGAACAGGTACAGTGACTGGTGGTATTAAATATCACACTGCATGCGCTCACGTAGGTAGGTGGGTGCACTGAAGTGAACAACAAGTAGGTATATGCAGTGATGGGTATTACAAATGTGCACCTGTCACACACAGACAGGTACCGGACAGGCACAGGGACACTGCGTGCACTCAAGTAGGTAGGTGGGTGCACTGAAGTGAACAACAAGTAGGTATATGCAGTGATGGGTATTACAAATGTGCACCTGTCACACACAGACAGGTACCGGACAGGCACAGTGAAACTGCATGCGCCCACGAAGGTAGGTGGGTGCAGTGAAGTGATCAACAGTTAGGTATATGCAGTCATGGGTATTACAAATCTGTACCTGGCACAGTAGTAATTATACCACCAAGGAGCCAAAGGCCAGCTGTGACTGACTGACAGGGCTGTATATAATGCAAGTGGGCCACAAAAAAACAACAAAAAAATAGATCACAAGTCCAAGATTAGCTCTCAAAAGAGCTGTTGAGGGGTGCTTTTTAGCAATAAGAATCAGCAAGGAGCAAGCTAAGAAGCCTACAAGAGCCTAACTAAGCTTTCCTTCTAGGTCTCTGCACAGCAGCTCTCCCTTCTCTTATTACTGCAGGCACATGAGTGAGTGAAAAGCCTGATGCTGCCTGCCTTTTATAAGGGGGGAGTGGCTCCAGGAGGGAGTGTAGCCTTATTGGCTACAATGTGCCTGCTGACTGTGATGTAGAGGGTCAAAGTTGACCCTAATGATGCATTATGGGGGCGAATCGAACTACCGGAAAAGTTTGCGGTTCTCCGCGAACCACGGAAGTTCGCCGGGAACCGTTCGGGCCATCTCTAATTAGAATTGTGACACAATTAAATGTTTTGTGGTATTAGACAATTTACATATGTACCATCAATTGGTTAATTGCCTGTCCAGCTAAATCACTTGGCAACAGATCCAAAAAGCTTTTAGAACTCTTACTCATTGTTCAGTTCATATGTCTGAGAAAGTGGGGGAGTGACCCCAATGAAACGCGTTGCATGTTCTAATAAAACCAAAGCCAAGTAGTGCAAAGCAACGGGTGTAACATATTATTCTGCTCATATGAATGACTTGAAGATTACAGTATAGTACTGTATATTATCAAACAGCATTTCATTTTACCGAGCTTGAAAAAGTTCTGTAAAGAACACTGAGCAAATATTGCATGTGAACTGTAATAGATGTCCAAATGCTGTCATAAAAGCAAAATGTGGTCTCACAAAGTACAGACATAAGGGACGGAATGATCCTTATTTAATCTAAGTTACTGTGGCTGTTGTATTTTTCACTCAGCTTTTATAAATTACAATGCTTGTCTAGGAAAGCCATTGATGTTGATGTGTACTGTATTCTAGACTTCACTCTTCTATGCTGCCTTTTTAAAATCCACTCCAGTATTTTGTGTTCTCTCTCTGTGACTGGTGCTCAGGTGAGACTAAAAGGGCTGATTATACATCCCAGATTAGACCTACTGTGGGAAGCACATGGCTGTGCTGGTGGTTTCTGTTTGGCTTGATTTGGTAAAAATGCTTGCTAAAGTTTTGTTTGCTTTATTTATGGGTTTTTTTCTTGTAAAAACATTTATGACACAAATAAACTGATATACTGTATATACTCGACTAGAAATTTAGGTCTGACTAAATAAAAGTATAGAGGTCGACTTGTACTCGAGTTGGACCTAGATTTCTTTCCCATTTGCACCAGATGGTGGAAAGTGACACTTTCTTGATAAAGAAAGTGCCAAGAAAAACACAGGTCTGAAAGTTCTGGTCACAACAATTAACAAGGAAAAGGCAAGGGGAAAATATTGGGCTGCAGTGCTTACTTCGGTTGGAGAGAGAGTTGATAATTGCTACACTTGGGGACTTGGAGGAGTTACTGGCTGCACTTTAGGGCCAGGAGAAGTTAATGGCTGCAATACTTCATGCAGTACAGTCATTACCCCCTCCTGGACCACAAATGCAGCTGTTAATTCCTCCTGTCCCTAAGTGCATCCATAAAGTTTGCTGGGTAGACTTATACTTGAGTCAATATAAATTACAGCTTAAGATGGTCAAATATTGGATGCAATTTATACACAAGGTCCACTTATATTTCAGAATACATCCTATATGTGATTTACAAGGGCCATCATAAATGCCACTTAAATCCCCCGACACTACAAGATAAACTGTTATCCCTGTTTTAACTCCCTTTTCCCATTTCAGCATTTCTTTTCTTTGTATACAGGGAAGAAAGAGTAGGGATGGTCGCTGGATTACGCGGAATTAAGATTTTCACGATTCCAGACGGAATTTGGTGACTCCGGTTCTGTTGCGATAGAACGGAATTGCTATAGCGGAATTTCTGTGGAAAAATTTGGAATTCCATGGAATGCCACCAAATGAATTTCTGCCTAAAATAAGAATTTCTGCTCAACAGACTTACAAGTTCCACCCAAACTCTCCTCCCTTTTCCTCCTGTCTTGTCTTCCAGGGAATTGTAGGATGTCAAAAGCCAGCTCACATACAATGGCCAGGAATGGAACCCAGGCCTACCACTTGGAAGGCAGCTATCCTCACCATTATACCACCAACAATACACACTACAATGCTACATGCTGAAGCCAGCCTAGCATGTACCATTGTGATATACCCAAGAGAAAAATGAGCTTACTTAGGGAATTGTAGGATGTCAAAAGCCAGCTCACATACATTTTGCAGTAGGGGAACAGAGGCGCCAGCAGAATAAAAGTTGATAAAACCTTTAAAATTTGCTAGGAGGAAGTGGTGGACTCACCTCCATAAAGCAGACATGAAAGACTGTCTGAAAAGTAGCAATTACTTTTATTATATAGTACCCCAAAAGTGCAACGCATTTCGCAGGCCAAGCCCGCTTCATCAGGCAATAAACACGGGGACAAAACTGTAGACAATAGACAGTACATTATGCTATAGTAAATTCTTCAGTTACAAGATGCATATTAATATATTACATATAATAAAGCATACCATATGAAAAATTGTTTCGTGGAGATAGCATAAAAAGTTGGGTGTACAAGTAAACAATAGGGGGTAGAGGCTATGGTGCTCGTGATAGTAATGGGCTATGGGGTGTTTTTTACACAGATTTGCAATAAGTGGTATCGGTAATGAAAAAGGGTATATGTCGGCAAGTGTAATGGGTAATAGAGCATTGAGAAGAGAACAGGGGGCCAGAAATATAAGGTAAAGTGTGCCAATAAAATAACAAAGAACTCACCAGAATTTCAGCAATAGCAGGTGTAGCGCCTCAGTGGAGTGGTGAGGATGCTCAACTCCTTATATATACACAGGTACTTGCTAATAGGGCCAATTAGATGTGTGGGAGGTGTTGGCGAAAGCCCATTGGCTACTCGCAAGCCCGCCCTAACCCCACCCACCCTTCCCAAAAACCCAATTCACTGAACACAGATGGCGAGAACCCATTGGCTGCTCGCATACTCGCCCTAACCCCGCCCACCCAGCACCTCCCACACATCTAATTGGCCCTATTAGCAAGTACCTGTGTATATATAAGGAGTTGAGCATCCTCACCACTCCACTGAGGCGCTACACCTGCTATTGCTGAAATTCTGGTGAGTTCTTTATGTTATTTTATTGGCATACTTTACCTTATATTTCTAGCCCCCTGTTCTCTTCTCAATGCTCTATTACCCATTACACTTGCTGACATATACCCTTGTTCATTACCGATACCACTCATTGCAAAGTTGTGTAAAAAACACCCCATAGCCCATTACTATTACGAGCACCATAGCCTCTACCCCCTATTGTTTACTTGTACACCCAACTTTTTATGCTATCTCCACGAAACAATTTTTCATATGGTATGCTTTATGATATGTAATTATAATATATTAATATGCATCTTGTAACTGCAGAATTCACTATAGCATAATGTACTGTCTGTTGTCTACGGTTTTGTCCCCAATGTTTATTGCCTGATGAAGCGGGCTTGGCCTGCGAAACGTGTTGCACTTTTGTGGTACTATATAATAAATGTGATTGCTACTTTTCAGACAGTCTTTCATGTCTGCTTTATGGAGGTAAGTCCACCACTTCCTCCTAGCAAATTTTAAAGGTTTTATCCACTTTTATTCTGCTGGCGCCTCTGTTCTACTGCAAAATCGTGTCCACCCCTGGTGGAGGGGTGATCTACCCCTTTTTCTCATCTACAGAGAGCGACTTCTTAGCCCTGAGTGAGGACAGGTCTAATCTCCTCACCTGCTTATACAGTGGTTGCCTGTGTGGTAACCCACGTTTGTGAATATATTCTTCTCACTGATTTGTCTTACTTCGTTTATGTTTTAACATACTATTGGGCTCTCGGTTCTCTACATTTTATCTCCCTACAAGCCTTGCTTGGCCGGTTCTATCATAGAACAAGCGAACATATACGCCGATAGCAGCCCGACCATGAACTTCATAGGAGGATAGATCCGTCCACCGAGATGATCTGCTGGCCCAGTTTAAACAATCTCCGGTTATCCCCTCCAAACCAGACACCAGCCCAGCCGACAGTACCCCTCCAGTCCCATCTGTCAACCTCAAACCCGTTTTTTCAGAAATTGGAATCTGCACTTAAAGATGAGTTCTTTCACTTAGCGGACATTGCTATGCAGCAGACACACATCGATGAAAAAAATCTCACCCGATGGGATCCGAATTAAAACACTCACGGCTTTCCCTAAGGATCCTACCTTCAGTTCAGACTGGTACATTTACCTTGAGATCTGTACTGCTGGTATGATGGAGAGGATCATAGCTAAAAGAAAAACCTTAATTAGTGAATTGCAGCCCATCATATATGAATGTAACGATTTCCTACTTAACCATAAAAACAGTGACCAATACCACCCCCTTATGTCAAATTTTACCTCCAGAGTTAAACGCTTCGAACTTGACATCACTGAGTCAAAACTTAAAAAAACTGAACAGGGACCGTCTAGCATATGCTGAGCACCGGGAGAGGGAACGCAAGCCACGTCCCACCCCCGCTTTTCAGCTGACGGGCCCCAACCCTCCACCACCATCCCCACTCATGAGTCTCAATATTCCCCCACCCCCATTTAGGTTCCCACCATTCCCACCACCCCCATTCTACTCCCCACACCAAAAGGCACCAACACCTTCCGTAGCACTTCCCCCACCACCCTTGCATATACCTCCAGCCTCACACACGGTTCCCCCACCACACCAGAACACCTTACCCAAACTTGCCCCCTTTGCGGGTGTGGCCCCACCTCCAAACAGTTTTGATTGTGCAAAAAACCCCACAATAGCATCAAAAATCCAACGCATTAAAACCAACAAAAAAAACTTCTGTTACTTTAAATTTAACTTTATACCGAATGGCCCCCGGCAACTTTACTTAAAACCACCCAGGACACCCACATCAACCAATCTAATACCACTTCTACTATACCAGCTACCACTATTGCGGACTCACCCGTCCAAGCCTCCCAGATTAGCATATGCCACTCAAACCCTGACTCTCTTGACTTTACATTACACCCCACCCCACAATCCCCAACCAATCAAAACTCAATTCCGACCCAGGGCAACACCACCACCAACCCACATAAAATCCAAACTGATCTAAAAAACCTTTTTCCAACCGGCTAATGACAATGCCACCTCCAGCAGTGAATCAGCTAATCACACCCTTTCCAGGGGAGGACTGGCCAGGGGGGAAGGGGGGAAATTTCCCCCAGGCTGCCTCTCATTTAATGATTTAGGGCTGGTACAGTGCCTGGTACATGTTTTTGTATAAGGTAATGTGAACCACTAGGCTGGCCGAGGGAAATCAATGCCTAATTACAGGGTAATTAGAGGGTGGGCATGTTGGTAAATATAAACAGCATGATGCAGAGCAGAGGCTTGTCTGCAGGGTCCGTGGGAAAATATCTGTCTGATTTCGGGTTGAAATTGGTTGAAAGTATCGATCTGAGATGCTGGGAAATCTCTGGCTGATGTGGTCGATCGAGTGCGATAATCACAAACAATGAATGCGACGGAAACCCTGGCCGTTGTAACTCAAAATGTTTTATGTGCCCCCCCCCCATTGCCAGTGCATTATACTTTACCTGTCACGCTGTCCCTCATGTGTCCTTGCTGTATTTGCCATGCGACTTTTGGCATATAGCACGTGGGGCACGTGTGTGATGTAATTTAGGCCCGGGCTGCTGTGAAAATGGGCCTCTAGTTTGTGTTTTCCCTCCAGGCCAAAAGGTCCCAGTCCTCCCCTGACCCTTTCTCCCTCTTTTTTAGAACTCCCCTCAGCACTATCACAAAACATCCTCTCCACCCAATTACCAAGCCCAGGTTCAGAGAAGGTACTTTTCCAACTCACCAACAAGTCCAAACGACCACTACCAGATACAGAAAAAGAGAAAGTAGAGGGAAAAGGAAAAAGAAACAAACCATAAAAACATACCACTCCCCCCCACAAATTCCAACAGATGTATCTTTAATCTGTAAGACCACATCCTCAGTACCCATGAGACCACCCTTTTAGAAAAAGGTTTATCTTTTTGCCCAACCAATCAAGTCAATACATTCGAACTTTTTTCAGATCTCAACAGCTATATCCGCAAACTAACACTTAAAAGACATTATGCCATCAAAAACCTCAAACCCACCGAAGATAATGCCCTTACCTCGCTTATCATCACCAACAATGATACCCTACCCAACGTTACCATTTTTCACCCTGAAATCAGTACAGAGAAATACATTGCCACTCAGTTAAAAGGGAGATCCCGTTTTTACCCAGTAGCATCCAAGGGCTGCTTCATTGAAACCTTTTACTCTTTAGTACTCCAAGACCTACAGACGTTACATGATGACCTACCCACCCCTATATCCAACCTTAGTCAACGAGAATCCCAGGCCCTAAAAAATCTACAGAAAAACCACAATCTGATCATCAAACCTGCAGATAAGGGGGAGGCATAGTTATACTCAACCGCTCAGACTATCTAGAGGAAGCGGCCAGGCTCCTTGACAATCCCAAACATTCTGAAACTCTGACCACAGATCCAACTCCCTCTCTAAATATCACACTAAAAACCCTTATCAATAATGCTTTCCTATCTAACATCATTATTGATAATAAAGTTTCTTTCATTTTTGGTACTCAACCAATAACCCCCATTTTCTACTATCTAGTATCTACCAAAAATACATAAAGATTTACAAAAACCGCCCGGTAGACCCATCATCTCAGGCATCAACTCCATCACCAGCAATCTTTCCAGATTCCTTGACCAACATCTACAGCCACACATGCAGTCCCTTCTTTCCTTTCTAAAAGATTTGCAACAACATACTACTCCTACGTGACATCGCATGGCAGCCGGATTATGTCTGGCTGACATGCGATGTCACCTCCCTTTATACCAATATCCCCCATCCCTTCGGCCTCCAAGCAATACAATATTACCCAGCCACCAACCCATCCATGCCACTTACACAACAAACCTTCCTTTTACAATGCACAGAGTTCATCCTCAACAATAACATATTCACGTTTAACGATAAAATTTACCATCAGACAAGTGGGACCGCGATGGGGAGCTCGTTTGCTCCCTCGTATGCTAATCTTACAATGGGATTTCTAGAATTACATTAATTATCCACACATCATCCATTTTCCGACAATATTGTACTATATAAGCGATATATCGATGACCTTATTTTCATTTGGAAAGGCGACACTATACTCATTCCCCACTTTGTCAGTTACCTTAATTCAAATTCAGCAGGACTTCAATTTACACACCATCATCATACCTCCTCCATTGAGTTTCTTGACCTCACTCTGTATATAGAATCCAATCATATCATGACAAAAACTTTTTTCAAACCAGTCGATGCCAACAACTATATACATTTCAAGAGCTTTCACCACCACCCTTGGATTACTAACACCCCCTACAGTCAATACAGAAGAATACATAGGAACTGCACTGACCAATCACAATTTGATATACAATCCGAGATTCTCACAAAAAAAATTCACAGATCGTCATTATCCAAAAAAACCTATCAAAGATGCAAGACATAGAGCCAAATGTTTCAACCCCCCCACCACCATTAGACAACCTTCCAATACCACAGACCCACCCCGGTTCATTACTAGTTACAATGCCCAACATCTGTCCATCCGCAATATTCTAAAAAATCGTTGGGACATTCTCATGCAAGACCCCTACTTACGGCCCTTATTACCCACAGCACCTTCAATTACATACAGGAGAGCACCAAATCTCCGCAATCTCTTAGCGCCGAGCAAATTACGTACAACTAATGAACTCTCCCCTCCGCAAGCACAGGAGCCTGGCTACTTCCCCTGCAACAAGAACCACTGCACAGCTTGCCAGTTCATCAACACCTGTGCTTCCTTTGTTTCCTCTAGCACCAATATTCAATATCCCATAAAAAAACACCTCACCTGTGAATCCAGATTCATCATCTATGTCATTTCATGCCCTTGCCGTCTCCAGTACGTGGGTAGAACTACACAGTTGACCCGCAGCAGAATCGGGCAACACAAAAGTAACAACACCAATAAATTCCCCCTTTACAGCGTTTCACGGCACTTTTGCACCCACCACAACAATAACCCACAACTCTTCAGCATCACACTGCTTGACTCTATTGATGCAAGTTTACCAAATGCGTTCGAACAACTTAAAAAACATGAAATGTACTGGATACAAACTCTAAGAACCCTCATACCTGAAGGTCTGAATGAAGTCTTGGAAAAAATCTACTAAAATACTACCTATTCCGTTTTTTCTTTTATCACTGGCCGCTCTCTTTTATCCTTTTATGTGTAATATTTTTAGTTCTCCTATTTTTAGTTTTTTTATTATTTATATTTGTATTTTTTCATTTTTAATATAGCAACATCTATCTTTACAACAATATTTACATATCTGTATATTCACATTATTTATACCAATCATTAGAATGGTTCATAAATTATACATCTTTATTTGTCTTGTTTTACTTTGTCTTCTTCCTCCTTTTTATCTCATTGTTTTTACCCTCATTTTTTTTCCAATTATTTACAACTTGTCTTCCAATGTTTATGTTTTTTTTGTATGAGTATTTGCCTTATGCCAAATGTATTAATATTAATCCTGCCATTATTAATATATGAGAGAGAGAGAGAGAGAAAGAGAGAGAGAGAGAGAGAGAGAAAGAGAGAGAGAGAGAGAGAGAGAAAGAGAGAGAGAAAGAGAAAGAGAGAGAGAAAGAGAGAGAAAGAGAAAGAGAGAGAGAAAGAGAAAGAGAAAGAGAAAGAGGAAGAGAAAGAGAAAGAGAAAGAGAAAGAGAAAGAGAGAGAGAGAGAGAGAGAGAGAGAGAGTCCTGGCCAATGTATGTGAGCTGGCTTTTGACATCCTACAATTACCTAAGTCAGCTCATTTTTCTCTTGGGTATGGTACATGCTAGGCTGGCTTCAGCATGTAGCATTGCAGTGTGTAGTGTTGGTGGTATAATGGTGGGCTGTACTCCCCGGGGATGCATGCCATCCGGGCCAGGTGCCTATTTTTTAATTTATTTAGTCTTGCCTTCACTGCTTCCTGCGTTAAGTATTTAATATTAATATTACAGTTGGAAGATTGAGACTCTTCTGCCTCTGTAATTTGCAACAGTTATGTTTCCCTTGTGAAGACAGCAGCAAAGAAAGCATTTAACCTGCTGGGCGGTCTGGACGAGCTCAGCTCGTCCAGTACCGCCGGAGCCTGCCGCCAGGGCCGGCCTTAGGTTTCACAGCGCCCTGAGCGAAACATGATTTTGGTGCCCCCCCCCCCCCCTGTTTCAGCCTCTGTGCGCGTGCACACACAGTTTGGGATGGGCCCCTCCAACCTATCTGCCCCCCATCCCCTCCCCTGGGCAATCTACCACAAACAAAAAGATTATATAAATAGAGGCTGCAGGTTTAAATCTGGCCTCCCACAATGCAAAATACAGCTGCAAACAGTAGGCACTTATTTCCACCCATATAGCTGCTATTTATATGGGCCCATGACTGTTTCCCCTGGCCCGCATCACAACTGTCAAATGGAACATAGAAATTTGGGCGCCCAGTAATGGATTAAATTATCTCTCACACAGAAATCCCCCAACGCCTAATGCTGGGAAAACATGGTTTGTTTTTGAGCCATTTAGATGGCTTGATAGATATTTTCCGACATGTCCGATCTCCCGCTCGATCGTTTCGCTGCTCGATTTGTGACAGCAGTGAATGGAAAAAGATAAGAAAAACGAGCGGAAGATAAGAGAATCGACTGCAGAATCAAGCAGCGAAACGATCGAGCGGCAAAAACGAGCCGTGTATGCCCAGCATAATGCAGGCACCCCCAGCCACAAAAGAGAAATCAGGCAGACAGCAGATCCATGCACGTATGCACACACACACACAATCTATATACACAGCCACATGCTACACACGCACACAATCTATATACACAGACACACGTTACACACGCACACAATCTATATACACAGCCACACGCTACACACGCACACAATCTATATACACAGCCACACGCTACACACGCACACAATCTATATACACAGACACACGTTACACACGCACACAATCTATATACACAGACACACGTTACACACGCACACAATCTATATACACAGACACACGTTACACACGCACACAATCTATATACACAGACACACGCTACACACGCACACAATCTATATACACAGACACACGTTACACACGCACACAATCTATATACACAGACACACGTTACACACGCACACAATCTATATACACAGACACACGTTACACACGCACACAATCTATATACACAGACACACGTTACACACACACACAATCTATATACACAGACACACGTTACACACGCACACAATCTATATACACAGACACACGTTACACACGCACACAATCTATATACACAAACACACGCACACAATCTATATACACAGACACACGTTACACACGCACACAATCTATATACACAGACACACGCACACAATCTATATACACAGACACACGTTACACACGCACACAATCTATATACACAGACACACGCACACAATCTATATACACAGACACACGTTACACACGCACACAATCTATATACACAGACACACGCACACAATCTATATACACAGACACACGTTACACACGCACACAATCTATATACACAGACACACGCACACAATCTATATACACAGACACACGTTACACACGCACACAATCTATATACACAGACACACGTTACACACGCACACAATCTATATACATGGCCACACGCACGCAATCTGTATACACGGCCACTTGCATGCAATCTATATACACGGACATGCTACACACGCACACCCTATATACACACACACGCTCACCCTATATATACACACACACGCACACGCACACACACACACACACACCCCTGTACACACCCCTGTACACACACACACACACACACACACACAAAAGACACACACACAAAAGACACACACACACACACACACACACACACACACTGTACACACACACACACACACACACACACTGTACACACACACACACACACACACACACACACACACACAGCCGTTTTCAAGTGATACACACATACTTACTTATGCTAACACACTTTACACTTATCCTAACTTTCTGGCCAGAACACAGAAAATACATCCTAGCCACGGCAGACAGGACAAGACAAACCCTGTCTGTAGGGGATTACTCCAGAAGAAAGAAAAATACACACAAGTTCCAGCAGCCCAAATGGGGATTACCTCGCCACCTCGGACTGCTGCTGTATCCATCCTCCGTGCTTGATGAGGCGGGGAGGGGGGCTGATGAGGGAGTCCGAGCAGGAGGTTGGAGAAGTATGCCTCCTCCAGGTCCTAGTGCCCGCTGCTGCACCAGAGACAACAGCTTGCTCTGCTCGCTCGCAAATAGTTTTGTCCGCCTGGTTGTTAATGCCAGGAGCGCCCCCCTGGAAGCCGGCGCCCTGAGCGATCGCTCCGGTCGCTCAGGTCAAAGGCCGGCCCTGCCTGCCGCTCAGGCCCTGCCGGGCCGATTTCGCTCAAATAAAAAGCAGCACAAGCAGCCGGCACTTTGCCAGCCGCGTGTGCTGCCTGATCGCCGCTGCAGTGCGGCGATTCGCCGCATGCAGCGGCGAAAGAGGGTCCCCCCAGCCGCCTGAGCCCAGCGTAGCCGGAACAAAAAGTTCCGGCCAGCGCTAAGGGCTGGATCGGAGGCGGCTGACGTCAGGACGTCGGCTGACGTCCATGACGTCACTCCGCTCGTCGCCATGGCGACGAGGTAAGCGAAACACGGAAGGCCGCTCATTGCGGCCTTTCGTGTTATTTCTGGCCGCCGGAGGCGATCAGAAGATCGCCTCCGGAGCGCCCTCTAGTGGGCTTTCATGCAGCCTTTTTTTTTTTTTTATGTCATGTGTTTTGTATGCGTTTTTCATGAATTTTTATATGCGTTTAAAAAAAAAAAAAAACAACAACAATGTTTTCTGATGTATTTCTGTTTCCTGTTGTCTTCCTAGTGATTTGCAAAAAACGCAATAGAAAAACACATGCAAAATGCATACAAAACGCATATGCGTTTTGTATATGCAAATCGTGAACGCATTAAAACGCATGCAAAAACACAGACGCACAGAAAACACAAGTAAAACGCATTAAAAAAATGCACAAAGGCAGAAAACCGACCTTTCACGCAAGGTCAAGTGTGCACCCAGCCTCAGGCCATAAATAGTATAAAAAAAAAAAAAAAAAGAAGAGTCCCTAAAGTAACTATCTATGCATTTTTTTTAAATGCTGTCTTTCTTTTTATGAGTGTTTTATTTTGGTAGCTATGGGTGGGGAAGGAGGTATTAATTTATTTTTATTTAATTTACAATGTGTAAAATGTGTATTTTTTTTTTTACTACTAGATGTCCTCACACTCACTCTTTCTCTGTACTTAGAACGAGCACGGAGGCAGTGCTGTTACAGCAAAGCTCATTGGCTTCTCGTTCAAGCATGATGTTTGCCTTATGGGCACTTTCACTGGTTCAGAGAAGCCTTCTTCTCTTTCACCAATCGCGGCTCTGCAGGTTCCAACCGGTACCCGGGGTGGTGGGGGCTGCCCTCACTGATGGTAGCGGGTGAGGACATTTTAAAACGTCCTGTGGTCCGTTAAGGGGAACAAACAGGACATTTTAAAACGACGGGCAGGCGGATAGTGGTTAAAGGGACTCCGAGCTCAAAATAAAAATGAAATTGGTACTCACCTTGGGCTTTCTGCAGCCCAGTGTAGGTCGGGAGGTCCCACGATGGCGTCCTGGCTCTTCTCCTAGGCCTTCCCTCAGAAATGGCTGCCCGGCGGCTCCCGGAAGCTCCCCGCGACACTGGGACCGAGTGTCGGGCTCTTTCTTCCGTATACGGCACCACGCTGGCCGCCTCGCGTCACCACGGCGGCCGGCGAGACAGTGCTGCGCATGCACGCTTAAATCGCGCATGCGCTGTACTGTCACGCCGGCCGCCATGATGACGCGAGGTGGCCGGCGTGGTGACATTAGATGTGATGTATATGGAGGAAGGAGCCCGACACTTGGTCCCAGTGTCGCGGGGAGCCACCGGGCAGCCATTTCTGAGGGAAGGCCTAGGAGAAGAGCCAGGACGCCATCGTGGGACCTCCCGACCTACACTGGGCTGCAGAAAGCCCAAGGTGAGTACCAATTTCATTTTTATTTTGAGCTCGGAGTCCCTTTAAAATGGTTTGTCTTACCCCAGATTGATTAGCACTGTGGCAAAAAAATTTTTTTTTTTTTTTTTATTAACTTATCTTTGTTTTCCAGGGGAGGAGTTTATACACCAGGTGCAGCATTTTCTAAAACCAAGCTGATTGAACGACTTAACAAACATGGACTTCACTTTACTGTTATCAGCAGATCTGAAAACTGAATTTTATTTCTATTGAAACTGCACAGATAATTAATAATAATAGTAATAATCTTGCTGAGTACTGAAAATGGAGTAACCAAATTACATTGAGTTCTTGATTTATAAGCTGATCAAAATTGCACTAATAAAAGATTTCATCTAAAAAGATTTGGTTGCATATCTGCTATTTTAACTTAACACTTTACAATGAATTCCAAATATTCTGTACTGAGACAAAACAAACGTTAAATTGCTCAGAAGGGTTTCTACCTGCCTGTAATCTACACCTAAATAGACTGTGAGCTCAGATAGGCAAGACATTTTCCTGTTTTTCTTTGTTTGTAGTGCTGTGTTTGCTGAGTGATATATACCACAACATTAAAACTATTGACCGATAAAGTGAATAACGATTATTTTGTTACAATGACACCTGCCAAATGTTGGATATATAGGCCGCAAATAAAGGTTGCCATACATCTAGTGATTTTGTGGCCTGATCGACCATCTGATACGATAATTTTATCGAAATGGAGGAAAATGAATGCCACAACAAGTATGTCCGGTTAACGATTTGACCAATTTCGGGGTGAAATCTTTGGTTGACATGGTCAATCAAGTGCATGGGGTAACAGGGTGTGATATCAGGATGAACGCGGCACAAACCCCAGCTGCTGTCCCCTCGAGTGTTAACGTGACACTGCATCCACCTCCGCGGTTCCCCCAAATGTTAATGTGCCCCCCCCCCCTTCCCCTGGTGCCTGTGAGGTGAGGATGGGATTTGTATGTGATAGAATACTATTTAACCTCCCTGGCGGGACTCCCGAGCTATGCTCATTCTACCTGCTGGGAGCTCTATGCAGACTATAGCAGTGGTGCTCAGCAGAGCTCGAATATTCGAGTAGCTCGAATATTCGAGCTCTTTTTCAGCTATTCGAGCTCGGTATTCGAGCTCCGAATAGCTGGAGCTATTCGAATGGGCTATCCGAGTACACTCGAATAGCCCATTCACTATTCGAGCTATTCGAGCAACCCGGCGCTATTCGAGCTCGGTACCGAGCTCGAATAGCGTCATAGCCCAGATTGATGTCCTTAGAGCCAATCAGAGGGCTCCCAGGCCCTCTGACGGCAGCCAATCACAGAGGGGGACCCTGGCCAGCCCCTACCCTATAAATAGCGGCCGCCATGTTCCGTTTCTCCATGCTTGCCTGAGACTTGTACAGAGAGAGAGTTGCTCCTTTGTGCTTTGGCTTAGCAAGTGCTCTATTGTGATCATTTACCTAGCGTTTTTGCTCACCTACACCTGCCATATACACCTATATTGTTGTTAGTTAGATAGACATTGTATTTTAGTTAGTAGCTTGTGTGTTACATTAGAATAGAGACAGGCAGCTGCTGCAAGCTTACAGGTTTAGGCCTCAGGGGGGCCTTGCCTCTGTGGGCAGCTGTCCTCTGTTTATTTCTCTCATCTATACCAGTATTTCTGCTGTCCTTTACTAATAGTATTGTAGTTATACTGTACTAGGAGTAGGACACTCACTGACTGTCACTGTTTATAGGCTACTAGCTAGCTCCTGCGTGTGTGCACTCACTCACTGTCTGTGTGTACACACACTCTATTTCCTTCTGATTACTGATAGATTATTGTTAGTTAGTTGTACTTACTTACTACTTACTCTTACTGTACCCGTAGGGACACTCACTGTCACTGTTCATATAGGCTACTAGCTCCTGCGTGTGCGCACTGCACTCACTGTCTGAGTGTACACACACAACACACACTCTATTTCCTTCTGATCGCTGATTGATTATCGTAATTAGTTAGTTCTACTTACTGTTACTACTTACTCTTACTGTACTAGGAGTCTAGGACACTCAGTCACTGTCCATAGGCTACTAGCTCCTGCGTGCGGTCACTCACTGTCTGAGTGTACACACACCACCCACACTCCATTTCCTTCTGATCGCTGATTGATTATTGTAATTAGTTAGTTCTACTTACTGTTACTACTTACTCTTACTGTACTAGGAGTCTAGGAAACTCAGTCACTGTCCATAGGCTACTAGCTCCTGCGTGCGGTCACTCACTGTCTGAGTGTACACACACCACCCACACTCCATTTCCTTCTGATCGCTGATTGATTATTGTAATTAGTTAGTTCTACTTACTGTTACTACTTACTCTTACTGTACTAGGAGTCTAGGACACTCAGTCACTGTGTTCATAGGCTACTAGCTCCTGCGTGCGTGCACTCACTGTCTGAGTGTACACACACCCACACTCCATTTCCTTCTGATCGCTGATTGATTATTGTAATTAGTTAGTTCTACTTACTGTTACTACTTACTCTTACTGTACTAGGAGTCTAGGACACTCAGTCACTGTGTTCATAGGCTACTAGCTCCTGCGTGCGTGCACTCACTGTCTGAGTGTACACACACCCACACTCCATTTCCTTCTGATCGCTGATTGATTATTGTAATTAGTTAGTTCTACTTACTGTTACTACTTACTCTTACTGTACTAGGAGTCTAGGACACTCAGTCACTGTGTTCATAGGCTACTAGCTCCTGCGTGCGGTCACTCACTGTCTGAGTGTACACACACCACCCACACTCCATTTCCTTCTGATCGCTGATTGATTATTGTAATTAGTTAGTTCTACTTACTGTTACTACTTACTCTTACTGTACTAGGAGTCTAGGACACTCAGTCACTGTGTTCATAGGCTACTAGCTCCTGCGTGCGTGCACTCACTGTCTGAGTGTACACACACCCACACTCCATTTCCTTCTGATCGCTGATTGATTATTGTAATTAGTTAGTTCTACTTACTGTTACTACTTACTCTTACTGTACTAGGAGTCTAGGACACTCAGTCACTGTGTTCATAGGCTACTAGCTCCTGCGTGCGTGCACTCACTGTCTGAGTGTACACACACCCACACTCCATTTCCTTCTGATCGCTGATTGATTATTGTAATTAGTTAGTTCTACTTACTGTTACTACTTACTCTTACTGTACTAGGAGTCTAGGACACTCAGTCACTGTGTTCATAGGCTACTAGCTCCTGCGTGCGGTCACTCACTGTCTGAGTGTACACACACCACCCACACTCCATTTCCTTCTGATCGCTGATTGATTATTGTAATTAGTTAGTTCTACTTACTGTTACTACTTACTCTTACTGTACTAGGAGTCTAGGACACTCAGTCACTGTGTTCATAGGCTACTAGCTCCTGCGTGCGTGCACTCACTGTCTGAGTGTACACACACCCACACTCCATTTCCTTCTGATCGCTGATTGATTATTGTAATTAGTTAGTTCTACTTACTGTTACTACTTACTCTTACTGTACTAGGAGTCTAGGACACTCAGTCACTGTGTTCATAGGCTACTAGCTCCTGCGTGCGGTCACTCACTGTCTGAGTGTACACACACCACCCACACTCCATTTCCTTCTGATCGCTGATTGATTATTGTAATTAGTTAGTTCTACTTACTGTTACTACTTACTCTTACTGTACTAGGAGTCTAGGACACTCAGTCACTGTCCATAGGCTACTAGCTCCTGCGTGCGGTCACTCACTGTCTGAGTGTACACACACCACCCACACTCCATTTCCTTCTGATCGCTGATTGATTATTGTAATTAGTTAGTTCTACTTACTGTTACTACTTACTCTTACTGTACTAGGAGTCTAGGACACTCAGTCACTGTGTTCATAGGCTACTAGCTCCTGCGTGCGTGCACTCACTGTCTGAGTGTACACACACCCACACTCCATTTCCTTCTGATCGCTGATTGATTATTGTAATTAGTTAGTTCTACTTACTGTTACTACTTACTCTTACTGTACTAGGAGTCTAGGACACTCAGTCACTGTGTTCATAGGCTACTAGCTCCTGCGTGCGGTCACTCACTGTCTGAGTGTACACACACCACCCACACTCCATTTCCTTCTGATCGCTGATTGATTATTGTAATTAGTTAGTTCTACTTACTGTTACTACTTACTCTTACTGTACTAGGAGTCTAGGACACTCAGTCACTGTGTTCATAGGCTACTAGCTCCTGCGTGCGTGCACTCACTGTCTGAGTGTACACACACCCACACTCCATTTCCTTCTGATCGCTGATTGATTATTGTAATTAGTTAGTTCTACTTACTGTTACTACTTACTCTTACTGTATTAGGAGTCTAGGACACTCAGTCACTGTGTTCATAGGCTACTAGCTCCTGCGTGCGTGCACTCACTGTCTGAGTGTACACACACTAAATTTACTTGTGATTACTACTGATTATTGTAACTGCTAGTTGTACTTCCTGACTGTTACTACTTACTTACTGTACTAGGGGACACTCACTTAGTCACCTCACCAACCAACCCACTCCATTAAAGTACCCCACTTTTCACCCGCCCTTTTAAAAAACTTTTGTCTATACGCCCAAAACATTGAAGATGTCTGGAAGTGGCAGCCAGCGCGGTTTGGGCAAGGGGAAGGGCAGCAAGGGAATCAGGAGGAGAGGGAGCAGCATTGTGGCAAGCCGCGGTTGCGGGCGCGCCACCATGCACAGTTCCGCAGCAGCAGCGTCAGTGGCTAACATTCCTCCCATAGCCACTGGCCGTGGACGCCTTGGGCGCCGCCCAGCAGGAGCATCTGCAACTCACGCTGCAGAGACACAGCAGCAGCAGCGTGTAGCACCTGCTCCCATTTTCCTCCAGCCGGGTCGGAAACGTCCCATTGAGGAAAAGGATGCAGACACTGTGGTGCAACTCATGACGGAGGATGAGCAGCCCGCCATCAGCTCTGCATCCGAGGCCTCCACCCTCACCACCACCACCACCCCTGTTCGCAGCAGCCGCCCAGCAGGGTCTGGGGAGGAGGCCAGTTCACCGTCACTCGCCGACCTGTCATTCAGCAGTCTTTTGACCCCAGGCATCATGAGTAAATTGTCTGCTGTTGTTGGCGATCTTGAGGAGGAGATGCTGATGGGCACTTTGGGGGATGAGGGATTGGACAGCAAGACTGTGGCGACAGTCAAGCAGCCCATCCATGCATCAGGAGAGGAGTTTGGGGGGTCCTCATCCCAGCAGGACATGTTTCAGGAGGGGGAGGATGATGATGACCCGGTGACAGACAGAGACTGGGTGCCACCACCTCCAGGGGATGTCGTCCTCAGCAGCTCTGAGGAGGAGGATGCGCTTGTGGGCCTTGCAAGGAGGCGCATCATTGCAAGCATTGGCAGCGTCCCACAGCCTGCTGGTGTCTCAGGCTCAGCAGCAGCAGCAGCAGCATCAGCCAGTACCACCCCCAGCCGCACCCAAGCCCCCCCCCCAACCACCACAGGGAGACAGGCAGCAGCGCTTCCATGCCGTAGGGGGAAGTTTCTGTCACCAATCTGGCGGTTTTTCACCATGCCCACTGTGTACAGCAAGTACGCCACTTGCAACCACTGTCAGCGGAAGTTGAGCAGAGGTGCAGACCCCTTAAAGTTCAGCACCAGCTCGCTCATCAACCACCTTGCGGCTAAACATTTCCACCAGCATGAGGAGTTCCAGAGGCTGAAGGCATCTGCTGCTGGCAGTGGCACCACACCCATCACTGCACAGCCTTCAGCAGCAGCAGCAGCAACAGCAGCCACCCGCCCTCCTGCTCCTCCAGCAGCACCAGCAGGAGTGCGGAAACGCACTGCTCCTCCCCCCTCTGCAACTCCTGCCGCCGACACTGAGGCCTGTTCTGGCAGCCAGTCCTCAGTGGCCTCCTCTGCTGTGTCTGCTGATTCCCGTGTCAGCAAAAGGCCACGCCAGAGCCTTTTGAGCGAGTCCTTCCAGGGGGTGGTTAGGGCTCTGCCTCCCAGCAGCCATCGCGTGCGGCAGCTGAACGGCTTGCTGGCACGGGCCATGTGCTCCCAACTCCTGCCGTACACGCTCGTGCAGGAGGGGAGCGACATTCGTGCGCTGCTTGCTTGCGCAGCCCCAGACTGGCAGCTCCCCAGCAGACACTTTTTCTCCCGCAAGGCCATTCCTGCACTGCACCGCTTTGTGATGGCCAATGTGGAGCGAGGGCTGGAGCACGCGGTTGGTGAAAGGGTCCACGTCACCATGGACTCCTGGAGCAGCCGCTTCGGGACAGGCCGCTACCTGTCCTTCACTGTCCACTGGGTCAGCTTGGTGGAAGGGGGTGAGGATGGGAGAGCAGCAGCGGGCACAGCAGCAGCAGCAACACAGTGGGTGGTGCCACCCCGCAGGCTCAGGGGAACTGCAGCAGGTTCCTCCGATCCTCTGCCATCCTCCGGCACACCTGGCCAAACCCCCCGCCTCAGCAGCAGCGTGAAGGCCCGCCACTGCCAAGCGCTGCTGCACTTGGTCAGCCTTGGGAAGACCAAGCTGACGGCAACCCATGTGTTGGCCAAACTCCAGGAGCAGGAGAGGATTTGGCTGACCCCCAGAGGCCTCAGAGTCGGAGAGGTGGTGGCCGACAATGGGGCCAATCTGGTTGCCGCAATAGACAGGGGAAACCTGACCCACATCCCCTGTCTTGCCCACGTGCTGAACCTGGTGGTGCAGAAGTTCCTGCGCACCTACCAGGGGATGGGCGAACTGCTGGAAACGGCAAGGAATGTTGTGCGTCACTTCCGGCGCTCGGCTGCAGCCTGTGCGAGCCTGGAAGACGTGCAAAAGGAGCTGGATCTGCCACGCCATCGGCTGATCCTTGACGTTCCGACTCGCTGGAACTCCACCCTGGCGATGTTGGAGCGTCTGGTTGAACAGAGGCGCGCTGTCAAACAGTACCTTGCCCTGGCCACTGTTTCCGCAGCTCTGAGAAGGGACAAGACCAGCAACTTCCCGTCCATCGTCCCCGATGATGACTGGAGGCACATGCAGCAGGTGTGCTTAGTGCTGGCTCCCTTCCTGCAGGCCACAAACATGGTGAGCAGGGACCATGCTATGGTCTGCGAGTGGGTGCCCCTGGTTTCTCTGCTGAACAGGGCCCTCGATGCTTTGCTGGAACAGGGAGCGGCAGCCTTGGACCAGCAGGAGCGGCAACCAGCTGCGCAGTCCACCTCTGAGGGGGAGGAGGAGGAGGACTTGGTGGAGGTCCCTGACCTGGCTGCTGATGAGGGGGATCAGCACAGCGCAGCTGAGTTGGTGCGGGGGTGGAGAGAGGATGAGGCGGCAGAGGAGGAGGATGAGGACAGCACTGACGTCGATGTGCCAGCAGACGTGGCCCGCCTCTTCCCAATGGCAGCGCACATGCTGACGTGCCTGCGCAGGGACCCCAGGGTGATCCAGATGAAGCAGAGGGAGGACATCTGGATCAGCATGATGTTGGACCCACGCCTCAAGGGGAAGTTGAGCCAGTTCCTGCCGCCTGCAGGAGGAGACCCAGCGCAACAAATAAGGAGCTTGCAGCAGGCCCTTGTTGAGCGCTTGGTGGAAGCCTTCCCCCAGCCTTCCACCCCCACTGTCCAGCAGCCAGCACAGAGGCAGCAGCAGGTGCCTGCATCCAGCAGCAGCAAGCGCCCCACAGACCTGCTGTCTCTCAGCCACGAGCTCTACAGGACTGTAGAGGCTCCGGCAGCAGTGACTAGAGAGGAGATGCATGCAGCAGCATCCTCCTCCGGTCACAGCCAGCGCCTGACCCGCATGGTGGCTGACTACATGGGGTCGTACAGCGGGCTTGACAGCGATGCCCCTGTTGATCCCATGGAGTATTGGGTCAAGCGCATGGAGATCTGGAGCGAGCTGGCGCAGTACGCCCTGGAAGTGCTGTCCTGCCCCCTTCCAGCGTGCTGTCCGAGCGCTGCTTCAGTGCAGCTGGTGGCAAGGTCACCGAGAAACGCTCACGTCTGTCTCACAAGTCTGTGGACAGACTGACGTTTCTCAAGATGAACCAGGCGTGGGTGGAAGGCGAGTTCCTGGCCCCTGTTGTCGGCGAGAGGGGGACATGAACTGGCTGCCGGAACCATCGTTAATGTGCCTTACCACCCTTTACCACCTCCTGGCTCCTGCTCACTAAGCCAGCCTGGTTCACTTTGACTATTACGTCGCCTGCAGCCACACATTTTACACCTACAGTGGGCTGCTGTGTACTGCCCTTCTGCTGTCTGTCTGTGTTTCCCACTGCCAGCGTACACAGAATTACCTTCTTCTGCTGCCACTCTGCCACCAGCTATTACGTCAAACAATAGCTATATTGGTTGCAAAACCAAAAACCAAACAAACCATTAAAAAAAAAAAAAGTTTAATTTTTCTGAGGTGCCCGGGTTGAAAACTGTGTTGTCCCAGTTGTGTATTGGACACAATGTGGGCTGCACGACCGCTGTCTGGGACCTCCTGTTGTTTTTATTTACAGCCCTGGTATCACCGCTAGGTACCAGGGCTATTATGTCACGCTGCCTACCTGCTGCCACACTCACACTGCTCCTCCATACCTCCTCCTGCTGCTGCTGCTGCTGCTGCTGCTGTCTGTCTGTGTTTCCCACTGCCAGGGTACACAGATGATTTACCTTCTGCTGCCACTCTGCCACCAGCTATTACGTCAAACAATAGCTGCTCGCCTACTCCTCCATTCCTCCTCCTGCTGCTGCTGTCTGTCTGTGTTTCCCACTGCCAGGGTACACAGATGATTTACCTTCTGCTGCCACTCTGCCACCAGCTATTACGTCAAACAATAGCTATATTGGTTGCAAAACCAAAAACCAAACAAACCATTAAAAAAAAAAAAAAGGTTTAATTTTTCTGAGGTGCCCGGGTTGAAAACTGTGTTGTCCCAGTTGTGTATTGGACACAATGTGGGCTGCACGACCGCTGTCTGGGACCTCCTGTTGTGTTTATTTACAGCCCTGGTATCACCGCTAGGTACCAGGGCTATTATGTCACGGCGAGCTGCCTGCCTCATTGACTGCCTGCTGCCACACACTCATCCTCCTCCTCCTGCTGCTGAATTTACCTCCTGCTGTCTTTGTGTTTCCACTGCCAGGGAGCACATACAATGGCGCTTCCAACATGCGTGCGCCCACCAGCTATTTGTTACGCTCAAAAATAGCTGCATTTCTTTAAAAAAAAAATTGAAAAGAGAAATACGTGAAGAAGAAGAAGACGATATTGAAAAGGAAGGAGAAGATGAAGAAGAAGAAGAAGATGAAGAAGAAGATGAAGAAGATGATGAAGAAGATGAAGAAGATGAAGAAGATGAAGAAGAAGAAGAAGAAGAAGAAGAAGAAGAAGAAGAAGAAGAAGAAGAAGAAGAAGAAGAAGAAGAAGAAGAAGAAGAAGAAGAAGAAGAAGAAGAAGAAGAGGAAGAAGAAGAAGAAGAGGAAGAGGAAGAGGATGAAGATGAAGATGAAGATGAAGATGAAGATGAAGATGAAGATGAAGACAATATAGAAGAAGAAGATCGAGAAGAAGAAGAAGAAAGATAAAGAAGAAGAAGAACAAGTATATACAGTAACACTACTGAACAAAATTAAGGACACAACTTCTCTTTCCACATTTTTTTTTAAAGGAACATCCCCACATAATCACTTGCTGTTGTTACTTGGAAAAAAAGAGGTTTCTTGCATCATTCACCCTCAAAACAAGTGTTGGAAGCTATTTAAGGCCAATTCGAATAGTCAGCTCGAATAGTTAGCTCGAATACCGACTCGAATAGTGAGCTCGAAGTCCGAGGTCGAATCGAATAGTAAAAATTATTCGACTCGAATATTCGACTGACCTCGAATAATTTACTATTCGAATTCGACCAAACTCGAATTTTAAAAAGGGGTATTTGAGCATCACTAGACTATAGTGCCCATCAGGCGTTTTTGCTCACCTCCCAGGGGATCCAGATGTCGGTAGCCGGTCTCCTTCCTGTCATCTGGGGCTCTGAATCACTCTGGTGAGATCGCCGTCATTGGAAGGAGGTAAAATTGCAGCGCTGAAGCCCAGGGAGGAGAGTGAGAGCAGGGGCTGCTGCAGGCATTCTGGCAGCATGATTTTTTCCTGATTTTAGGATCTGAAACGTTTTAAAGAGACCCTAAAATACGGAAATAGTTATACAGCCAGGGGGATTAATAGAAGCTGGGGAGGGTATGTGAAAGCTGAGAAATAAGAATAATGAATGGCTGTTGAACTGGATATATCACACAAATAAGCCTAAAGCACAAATGATCAGTACATTTATGAGTGGCACACAATCGCAACTAGATAGCGCAAATTATATATAATTATTGACTGTAGTCAATCAATTAACATCTTTGAAGTTGTAAGTGGGGTAGACTCTTTATGATGAGCTCCCCTTAAAGTGATACTTAAAGCAAACCTTAACTGAAAAAAAAGTCAAAAATAAACATACACGTCATACTTACCTTCCTAAGAGTCTACTCATTAATCTATTTCTTCTCTCCTGCATGCTGTTTGTCCACTGTGATCAATGGAATTTTCCACCCCCCAATTTTTTTTAAACGGCAATGACCCTATAACAGCTTCTGGGTCAGCACACTGTTAAACTGTAATATCACCTACATGAGCCATAGGGAAACATGGACAGCACCTTGCACATCACTTGTCCTTTCAGTTATAAATGACAGCAACTGATATATAACTGATAGGAACTGATATGTTTCAGTTCTGACAAAACATGGAAGGAATCGTAAGAACAAAATGGTGAGCTTCTGAGAGGAACTGATGGTGAGATAAGTATGTAATATTCATTTGCAGGTACATCATGTTTATTTTAAATAATTTTACTTGCTTCAGGCTCACTTTAAACAGAACCTGAACTGAAATTAAAAAGTAAAAATAACCATACACAGGTCATACTTACCTCCTGTGTAGTCTACTACTCAATCTCTTTCTCCTCTCCTGCGTACCATTTGTCCACTGTGATCAATAGAATTTTCCATCCTCCATTTTAAAAATGGCCATTACCCCATAACAGCTTTCTGGTCAGCACACTGTTAAACTGTAATATCACCCACTTGAGCCATATGGAAACATGGACATTACCTTGCACATTCAGTTGTAACTGACAGCTGATGATATATAATCGACAGCAACTGATATATTCTAGTTCTGACTGAGGTTAGCATGTAATATTTATTTGAAGCTATGTCATGTGTTTATTTTAAATAATTTTACTCGCTCCAGGTTTCCTTTAAGTGAAAACAAAGTGAAGAGATAAACAATTGTATCTATCCTCCTACTCCTAAAAAGGACTTTTAGATATCTTACAGTTTGATTTTATGTTATGTTTAACCACTTGCCGACCGCCCACTACCTATGGGCAGCAGCAAAGTGGCACCCCCAGGACCGCGGAACACTGGCTCCTGGGGGACTGAAGTGCCGGGGATCGCGCGCATCCGCCGGCATTAGGCTCCGCCCACCCGTGACATCAACCTGATGGCCAATTAGCAGCGCTGGTGGGTTGTTAACCCCCAATCTGCCGCATAGTAAACGTGTAATACGCTTTGTACATAGTTACATAGTTATTTTGGTTGAAAAAAAGACATACGGCCATCAAGTTCAACCAGAGAACAAAGTACAACACCAGCCTGCTCCCTCACATATCCCTTTTGATCCAGAGGAAGGTGAAAAACCCTTACAAGGCATGGTCCAATTAGCCCCAAAAGTTAAAAAAAATTCCTTCCCGACTCCAGATGGCAATCAGATAAAACCCCTGGATCAACATCATTAGGCATTACCTAGTAATTGTAGCCATGGATGTCTTTCAACGCAAGGAAAGCATCTAAGCCCCCTTTAAATGCAGGTATAGAGTTTGCCATAACGACTTCCTGTGGCAATGCATTCCACATCTTAATCACGCTTACTGTAAAGAACCCTTTCCTAAATAAATGTATACAGAGCGTATTATACAGGCTGCCTCCTGCCCTGGTGGTCCCAGCCACCAGGGCAGGAGGTAGCCCCCCTAGAAAGCACACACACTGATTCTGCCCCCCCTGCCCCTGATCACCCACAGCACCCCTCAGACCACTGTTTTCACCCAATCACCCCCCTAATCACCCATCAATCACTCCCTGTCACTATCTGTCAATGCTATATTTTAGATTAGGTCCTAATCTGCCCCCCTGGGGGGTCCTGATCACCTCCCCACACCCTCATATCCTCCCCAGACCCCCCCCCATGTACTGTATACATCTATCCTTCCCTGTAATCATCCACTGATCACCTGTCAATCACCCCGTCACTGCCACCCATCAGATCAGACCCTAACCTGCCCCTTGCGCGCACCTGATCACCCGCCCACACCCTCGGATCACCCGCAGACCCGCCCTCAGATCACCTCCCAAGTGCATTGTTTACATCTGTTCTCCCCTCTAATCGCCCACTGATCACCCATCAATCACCCCCTGTCACCATCTGTCATTGCTACCCATCAGATCAGACCCGCCCACACCCTCAGATCGCCCTCAGACCACCCCCCAATCACCTTGCCAGTACATTGCTTGCATCTATTCTCCCCTCTAATCACACCCTGATCACCTATCAACCACCCCGTCACCCCCTGTCACTGCTACCCATCAGCTCAGACCCTAATCTGCCCCTTGCGGGCACCCAAACACCCGCCCACACCCTCAGATTGCTCTCAGACCCCCCCTTATCACCTCCCCAGTGCATTATTTACATCTATTCCCCCCTCTAATCACCCACTGATCACCCATCAATCACCTCCTGCCACCACCTGTCACCCCCTAGCACACCTACCCATCAGATCAGGCCCTAATTTGCCCTGTGTGGGCTCCTGATCACTCGGCCAAACCCTCAGATCCCCCTCAAACCCCCTTCCGATCACCTCCCCAGTGCATTGATTGCATCTATTCTCCCCTCTAATCACCCCGAGACACCCATCAATCACCTCCTGTCACCACCTGTCACCCCCTAGCACTCCTATCCATCAGATCAGGACCTAATCTGTCCCCTACACAACCGCCAATCCAAGAAGCTACCATGCCCAGCCTTTTCGGTGGAAACCACTCCAAGTTTCCGAATTTAAAATTTTTTGGGGCCTTCTCAATAACATGGGTCTAGTCAAAAAGAATGTATTGCCGTTTTATTGGTCAACGCACCCAATACATCACATGCCCATGTTCTCTGCTGCCATGTCCAGGTCACGATTTGAGAGCATCATGCGCTTCCTGCACTTCACTGCCAATACAACCTGTCATCTAAGAGGCCACCCTGCTTATGACCAGTTCCAAAAAATTCAGCCCCTCATAGACCACGTAACATCAAAATTTGCAGATGCTTAAACCCCTGAACAGTCATTTTGAGGCATTTGGTTACCAGATTACTCCTCACGGTTTTGGGCCCCGAAAATGCCAGGGCTGAGGGCAGTATAGGAACCCCACAAGTGACCCCATTTTAGAAAGAAGACACCCCAAGGTATTCTGTTAGGAGTATGGTGAGTTCATAGAAGAATTTATTTTTTGTCACAAGTTAGTGGAAAGTGACACTTTGTGAAAAAACAAAACAAAAATCAATTTCCGCTAACTTGTGACAAAAAAATAAAATCTGATGACAGGTAGTCTATGAGGGGCCGAATTTTTTGGAACCGGTCATAAGCAGGGTGGCCTCTTATTTGACAGGTTGTATTGGCACTGAAGTGCAGGAAGTGCAGGATGTTCTCAAATCATGACCTGGACATGGCAGCAGAGAACATGGACATGTGATGTTTTGGTTGCGTAGACCAATAAGACACGTGACAAAAAATAAAATCTATGAACTCACCATGCCTCTTAGTGAATACTTTGGGATGTCTTCTTTCCAAAATGGGGTCATTTGGGGGGTATTTCTACTATCCTGAAATTCTAGTACCTCATTAAACATGGCAGGTGCTCAGAAAAGTCAGAGATGCTTCAAACTGAGGAAATTCACTTTTTGCACCATAGTTTGTAAATGCTATAACTTATACCCAAACAAAAAAAAAACTCCAATAAGTATTTATTGATCAAAGACATGTAGCACAATACATTTAGACAAAAATGTATATAGAAATTTTACTTTATTTGACAAATGTCAAATAAAGAAAGTAAAAAAAAAAAATCATTTTTTTGACAAAATTCATGTCTTTTTTGATGAATATAATAAAAACTAAAAATCACAGCAGCAATCAAATAGCACCAAAAGAAAGCTGTATTAGTGACAAGAAAAGGAGGTAAAATTCATTTAGATAGTAGGTTGTATGACCGAGCAATAAACCGTTAAAGCTGCACTGGTCTGAATGGAAAAAAAAAGTGTCTGGTCCTTAAAGGGTTTTAAGACTGCAGTCCTTAAAGGAGTTATCAGGCATTTTTCTACAA
Organism: Hyperolius riggenbachi; assembly: GCF_040937935.1. NCBI lineage: Eukaryota > Metazoa > Chordata > Amphibia > Anura > Hyperoliidae > Hyperolius > Hyperolius riggenbachi. The sequence continues at coordinate 359,003,309 of NC_090649.1, read as the reverse complement.
AATAAACGCTACTTACCGGGGGCTTCCTCCAGCCCCAAGCTCCCGGACCTCCCTCGCCACACCTCTGCCGTCAGCTGGAGCTCCGACCCGGTCCCCGGCAATGACGTCAGAGCGACCTCCAGGTCGCTCTGAACTGCGCCTGCGCGAGCGGCGCTGTCAATCACCGCCACATGGGCCGGAGCGGGCAGTCCGCTCCGGCCCACCTGGAGGTTGCTCTGACATCATCGCCGGGGACTGGGTCGGAGCTCCGGCGAACGGCTGACGGCAGAGGTGCGGCGAGGGAGGTCCTGGGAGCTTGCGGCTGGAGGAAGCCCCCGGTAAGTAGCGTTTATTTTGTAGAAAAATGCCTGATAACTCCTTTAAGTGGTTAAATTGTGCCATGATCATCAGTTGGCTGGACATTTTGGGACAGCAAAGACTTATGAACTCATACAACGTTTCTTTTGGTGGCCTACCTTGCGGAGGGATTGTAAGAAGTATATAGAGTCTTCTCAAGTCTGCAACTGAAGTAAGGGTTCTAATCTGAAACCTTGGGGGCTGTTGGATCCACTACCTGTCCCCTCTAGACCTTGGCACTCAATCTCTGTGGACTTCATTGTGGAGTTACCTAGATCAGATGGATTTAATACAATCTTTGTAGTGGTGGACCGACTAAACAAAAATGGCGCACTTTATTCCTATGTTAAATCTGCCTTCAGCCAAAGTCGCTGCTATTGCTTTTATTAAAGAAATAGTCCGGCTACACGGTATCCCTAATGATATTGTATCAGACAGAGGAATGCAGTTCACTTCGCAATTTTGGAGAGCTTTAGGTTAGTTGCTAAATATACAATTACACTTCTCATCTGCCTATCCTCCTCAATCTAATGGTCAGAAGGAATGTACCAATCAGACATTGGAGCAGTATCTCAGATGTTTTATTACAGGATCACAAGATAACTGGTCACAATTACTTCTATCCGCAGAATTCGCCTATAATAACTCTGTTCAAGCTTCTTCCACTAATCAAACACCATTTTTTGCAAATTATGGTTATCATCCTTCATTCCTTCCTAACATGATCAAAGAAACCTCTGTTCCTGTTGCAGAAGAATTAGTTAAATTCTTATCCCAAAATAACCAACTTCTTCAAGAATCCATGTCCCGGTCTCAGGAGGATTTTAAGAAAAAAGCTGACTGTCACAGGAGGGGTGATCTGGACTTGGCAATTGGTGATGGTGTGTTCCTGTCAACCAAGAATTTGAAACTTACCTGCCCTTCTAAGAAGTTAGGACCTAAGTTCATTGGACTATTTGTGATTAAACAAAGGATTGGACAACAGAGCCGGGACAAGGTCCTCCGGCACCCAAGGCTGAGACACCAAAGTGCGCCCCTCCATCCCTCCCACACCAGCCGTCACACACTGATTGCTATTAGACAGAGGTGCCACAGGGACCCCAACTCCTTAATCTCTAGTTATTTGACTTGCAGTCACTACCATGCATCCCCTTTTCTTATTTCTCTCTGCTTCAAACACAATAGGGGAATGATAGCTGAGTAAGTTGTGCGCCCACTCCTACACTGTGCCCTGAGGCTGGAGCCTCTCTCGCCTCTGCTTTGGCCCAGCCCTGTTGGACAAGTAGCCTATGAACTGAAATTACCTGACAATTCTAGGATTCATCCTGTATTCCATGTTTCATTATTGAAACCAGTACTCTGACTTCTTTCCTGAACAGAATTCTACACAGGGGTGAGCCTGGGGTGCCTGGCACCTGGGTGCAAGATTTTCTCTGGCGCCTAACCACATAACCACACCCATGTCCTGCCTAATCACACCCACACCTTCCACCTTTTTACGCATGCATGTGATACCCCATTCCTACCCCTCTTCCATGGGCTTGCTCCTGGCTGGCTTTGGCTGCCTGCGAGTCTGCTAGTCTCTGGACTGACTCAGGCTGAGAGGTTCTGCGAGTGCGACGCAGTCACACAGTGCGTATTTATGGCTGCCTGCGGCCACTCTACTCTCGCTCGCTGACGTCGGCTCCTCCCCCCTGCCAAGCCCAAGGTGGGCTGCCTGTATCTTTCCCGTTGCGCCGCGCAGCCTACCAGTGTTGCCAATCTTTCACGTTATTTTTTACTGACAAATACCAAAAAATTTACTGACAAAAGATTATTTTTACTGACAAAATTTCCCCACTAAATGCACATAAGAGACAGCTTTTCCCCATGTAAATGCACATAAGAGACAGCTTTTCCCCATGTAAATGCACATAACAAGAGACAGCTTTTCCCCATGTAAATGCACATAACAAGAGACAGCTTTCCCCATGTAAATGCACATAACAAGAGACAGCTTTCCCCATGTAAATGCACATAACAAGAGACAGCTTTTCACCAGTAAATGCACATAACAAGAGACAGCTTTTCACCAGTAAATGCACATAACAAGAGACAGCTTTTCACCAGTAAATGCACATAACAAGAGACTGCTTTTCACCAGTAAATGCACATAACAAGAGACTGCTTTTCACCAGTAAATGCACATAACAAGAGACTGCTTTTCACCAGTAAATGCACATAACAAGAGACTGCTTTTCACCAGTAAATGCACATAACAAGAGACTGCTTTTCACCAGTAAATGCACATAACAAGAGACTGCTTTTCACCAGTAAATGCACATAACAAGAGACTGCTTTTCACCAGTAAATGCACATAACAAGAGACTGCTTTTCACCAGTAAATTAACATAACAAGAGACTGCTTTTCACCAGTAAATGAACATAACAAGAGACTGCTTTTCACCAGTAAATGAACATAACAAGAGACTGCTTTTCACCAGCAAATGCACATAATAAGAGACAGCTTTTCACCAGTAAATGCACATAATGACAAACAGCCAGTGCCCCCAGAATATATAGCCAGGGATATATGTCCCAGTATATGTAGGCAGGGGTATATGTCCCAGTATGGAACACCCCCCTGAGACTCCTGTACCTTTAAAAAAAATTCCCTTAAAATCGCTGAAGCGGACAAGCTGGTAAATATACAAAGGCTTGCCTGCAGGGTCTGTGGGAAAAACTCAGCTCTTTCCCTATTGTAAAGACCGCATGTAGACAGCTACATAAGGTATGTCACAGGTTGAAAAGTTTTTGACAGTCCCTAAACTACAGGAGGGCTGCCTGCAGCTTGTGTGAGAGGCTGACCATCCCCTTACATCCTCCACACCCCTATGGACGGTATACCTATATCCTTCCCCTATTCCCACCCCCCCCCCCCCCACCACCATGTTGTTAATGTTTTGTTTTTGCTTTCGCAATGCTAAATGTATTTGGTCCTGCCAATAAAGCTTTTTTGGATTTGGCTGGCAGGGACAGGAGACACAGTACATGCAAGTAGCCTCTGTGTGATGTGGGACTGCAATACAGTTACGCTATCTGCTCTATCTCAGTCTCTCCACTCCACCTGGAGGGCAATCTCCCCCCAGGTCCCCTTTCATTCAGTGATTTAGGGCTGGTGTCTGGTGTATTCAGGTTTGTTGTTGTAAGGCAATGCAAAATACTAGGCTAGCTGATAAAAGTGCAATTAAAGGGCAGGCAAGCTGGTAAATATACACAGCATGATGCAGAGCTTGCCTGGAGGGTCCGTGGGCAAAAATCTGTCTGGTCTCTCCCCTATGTTATAATGACTGCATGTGTGGATAAGGTGTTAAACAAAGTGAAAAGTTTTTTTTACAGTCCCTAGACTCCAGGAGGGCTGCTTTCTGACTTGTGTGAGAGACTGGCAGGGACAGGAGTCCTATTACAGGCAAGTAGCCTCTGTGTGATGTGGGACTGCAATACAGATAATGCTCCATCTCAGGCTATTCTCAATTTCTCTCTGGGCTAGTGCACGCCAAAATCACAATAGCAATCGCTAGCAATTAGTGAGTGCGATTTTCAGAGCGATTTCTGAATGAATCGCTCAAAAAAATGCTACATGCAGTATACCTGTTATTTTGAAAAAATCACAACGCTGCTGTGGGAACACCCACATAGGGTAACATTAGCCAAGTGCTTTTCAAATCAATGTTGATTTGAAAAACGCTCAGAAGCCCTCTTGGTGTGCACCGGCCCTCCGTCATTCACCTTTGTTTCCCTCTTCCCCTAGTGCTGGCTGGCTGTGTCTTCTTGTCATACAGGAAAGCTTAATAAAAGTGCAATCCTGGTGAGGTAATTTATTATTATTTAGTATTTATATAGCGCCGCTATCTTCCGCAGATGCATATATCCCTGTATCATATGGGTATCGCTTGCGCTATGTGACATATTCCACTGAATTGTCCAAACTAAGTCTATCTCCCGTTCCTCTCTTGGGGAGTTGTTCCAGCGCTGTCGCCCGTTCAAATTTGCTGCTTCCAGAAGCCCTCAGAAACACTTGTGTCCTTGAGTACCTCCAAAGATAGGCAGCTCCGTAATACGCCAGCGTGCTTTTGTGCATGGGCAGTATGGAGCCACCTGTATTCGGAAGCATTCGGGGACATAAGTGCTTCTGGATCTTTCAGGAATCCCCCCCTTTAAAAATCCTGCGTTTGCCCCTGAATGGGGAATGGAAATAGGTACTGGGCTTGCTGGGCTATAATATAGCTTAGTGCTGCAGGGGTAATTTATGTTCAGGGTTTTGTGTAAGCAAATTAATGTTCACATGGGCGTTTTTGTGGCGTTTAATGCACCGTTTCAGACGCAGCGTTTTTTTGGGATGAAAGCCTGGCAGTAGATCCCGGCGTTGCATCTAGCCTCGAAAGCTACATGTTGCTTTCAGAGGTAAACGCCAGGAAACAATAGCAGAGACCAGAACTGCTAGCCTTTAACGCTTCCCAAAAGCCTTCAAAAGCTAGCTTTTAAACGCTGGCGATTGAACGCGGTGCCAAGAGAAAGCTCAGCAGACACCCGTGTAAACCAGCCCTAAGTTTCAGAAAGGGATAATAAAATATCAGCGATATTATCGATACTCTACTATTGGGGAAAGAATATCATTAAAATTTCTATTACTATTGGCACTTTGATGCCCTTTTTACCGCGTAAGTTAAAAAAGGGCGTCAGGAAAAAAGGGCGCAGGGTTTTAAACGATAAGCGTGAATAACGTTTAAAAAAATTGTGCTATATTTCGTTTAAAAATAATGTTTTATAAAGTTATAAATCATTAAATAATGTGCATGAAATCGGCAATTGTAAAAACGTTAATCTTCCCTGTTTAAGAAGTGAAATGTATAATAACGTTTTATAAAAGATTAATAAGAATCTAAAACTATACCTAACCCTACTCTC
>NC_090649.1:357916346-358023846 GCF_040937935.1 Hyperolius riggenbachi | reverse complement strand
ATGTGGGAACGCCTGCCCAAAGGGGGGTTAGAGTCCCAATCCCAGACCTTAGTCCACAAAGTTTAACAGGCTACTTTGATGGTAATGAGCATGCATATAGTTTCCCAACACCGTGGGTCCCCCCAGCGCCTGATAGGCCTCGGTTTGCACAAAGTTTACCAACACCTGGGCTGACATCTTGGATCCCTACAGCTCCTAATAGGCATCCAATAGGCTCCAATTGCAGACTCCAGAGTTTCCAATGGTACCTCCGGCACCCCGGGGGTACTCAATGGCACCCCTGTATACCCCCATAAGTGCAGAACGTTTGGGGAAGATGGTTAAAACAATAACGCCATATAACCCCAATTTGAGTGCGTTTCAGAATTCTCTGATTTTTGAAGTGTGGGCTAAACGCTATAAATGGGGGGATGAGCAGGCATGCCTCGCAATGCCTCTCTGGGTTCCATACAATGTAGGTACTCAGTTGGAATACAGTGGTCTTGTTAAAGGACCAGAAGTGTTTGAAACATTTGATCGTACTTTGGTGAGCTTAGCAGCACAATCCGGTACAATGGCAGGGGCAGTGAAAGTTCCCAGGACTGTTCAAATGTATGCTGGAGGCTCTGGCATGGACAAAAAGAAGATCCATGCAATGGCCACCGGGAGGAAGGGGGGGAAGCTACCAGAGACAAACAGAAAATGAAAGCTCAGCAACCTTCTTCCACCCGGAGAGGAGGGGGCTGAGGGGGATCTGTCTCCATTCAAGGCACGCAGGGCGAGGAAAGAGTGTTTCAAGTGTCATAAAAGAGGACACATGGCACGAGAGTGCCCAGGCAACGTAGAGAAAGGGGACGCAGATGATCAGGCTGCGGCAAAGGAGAATGGGTTTGTGCAGCAAATAAAACCAAAACATAACTTTGCCAAAGGACCGGAGGTGGAGACTTCTCCTGAATCCTCCAGTTCTTATCAGACAAGAGAGCAAGGAATAGAGTCTCTGATTTTGGAATTAGGACAGAGAAAGAAGTCTACATACACAGAGGCCATGAAGCTGATAGCTGCAATGTACCTTAAAGATCAAAGCAGTGAGGATGCAGACACATCCTCAGATTGACTGTGTATGCCCCCCACTGCTTTGTCCTTCGTTGCATCCATTGTAATAGGGTGGGATGGACGGCCTTATCTTAAAGGGGCAGTGGAGGGGTTTGAGGAAAACATTTTGTTAGACACAGGTGCATCAGTATCAACCACCAGCCTGCCATTAAAAGAAAAGGGTTCCACAGAAACTACTAATCTAATTATTTTCAACGGATACCAAAGCAAAGCCAGATTGATTCCGCAGGCATGGGTAAAACTGGGCGGATTCACTATGGTTGTCCCACTGTGGAAAACAGACATCAAGGGGACACTTCTGGGAGTGGATGCAATCCGACAACAGGGGTGGCTCATTGATATGCCACATCAGGTCGTGTGGAGTACTGGGGTACCTGATCAGAGCATCAAATCTGTCAATCAAGAGGGTTGGAAATATGTTTTCAAGGTGTCAAAAAAGGATCTGGGCTGAACAATTTGATCCAAACCTTCGCCCGTATCTGGGAAAATATCCAAAGTTATGGGCGAAGAGTAAAACAGACATTGGGAGAATGAATGTGGTGGTCAGGATTTCTGGTCCTGACCCCCATCCATTCGGCAGTACCACCTTCCCTCAGAATCAGAGGAACTAGTGAGTAAAATCATTCAAGAGTTCCTGGACAAGCAGATTATCAGGCCATGTCATTCGGTATCAAATACCCCAATTTGGCCAATCTTGAAACGAGAAACAAATCAATGGAGACTATGTGTGGATTTGAGGGCGGTAAACAAGGTAACTCCACGAGTGACAACAATTGTGGCTTCAATGCCAGACATTTTAGCAAGAGTTGATGCAAAATGCTGTGTGTTCAGTTGCTTGGATAGATGTCAAGGTTTTTTCAGCATACCATTGCATAAAGATTCCCAGTACAAGTTTGCCTTCTCTTTCAGGGGTCAACAATACACCCTCATGGTTTTGCCTATAGGGTTGCACAGCAGTCCCACTCTTTTCCATCAGGCACTGGCGCATGTTTTAGAACCACTGAACCTGGGAGATGCATTACTCTTTTATGTTGATAACATTTTTGTCCAGAGTGCTACAGTAGATCAGCATAAAGAGATACTGGACATGGTTTTTCAAGCTCTCCAGCATTCTGGCCTAAAACTGTATCCAGGGAAAGCCCAGACCCTGAAGGATGAGGTAACGTATCTGGAAGTTCAAATCTCTGGGACGGGCAGAAAACCGATACAAAAAGGGGTGGCAGCAGTTCTGGCACTCCCAAGACCCACAACTGTGACACGACTCAGGAAATTCCTGGGATTGGTATATTTCAGCAGAGAATTCATAGAAGGGTTTGCAGAAAAAGCGAAAACTTTATAGGAACTTCTGAGAGCTCAGGAAGAAGCATCCAAAAGCCTCCCATGGACTGATGAGTGTCAGACAGCATGGGAAGAGCTGAAACGAGCTTTGGCACAAGCACCAGCTCTGTGCATGGTGCACCGAGACTTGCCATTTTCCATACAGGTGTTTGCTTCAGAACAGGCCATGTTGGTTGTGCTGTTGCAAAAACATCCAGATGGGCCTAGAATTCTAGGTTATTTCTCCAGAGTCTTGTCACCTGTGGAAAAGGGGAAGCCAGAATGTGTAAAACAAGTGGTAGCTCTACATTGGACAATAATCGCTACAGAGCACATTTTAGGCTTTTCTCCAATTGAGGTACAGACACCACATACACCCCTGAGAATGATTTTGCAAGGGCAGGTCAGGGGGGTATCAGCACAGAGGTTGACACAGTGGATTGTCCCTCTTCATGAGAAGAACATTACCATAGTATACAGTGCAAAGTATGTACTTCCTCAAATGATGCAGTATGAGGGAACAGAACAGGATTGTGTCCAGGAGGTGGAAAAGGAATTGGCCATCTCCACATTGCAGGAGCGATAACATTTTTTGTGGATGGGGCCAGGTATTGCCAAGAAGGTCAATACTGGACAGGTTTTGCAGTTTTTATCCCACAGACTGATCAAACATACCTTTTCCAGCTCCCACCAGGTTTTTCGGCACAGAGAACCGAATTGGAAGCCGTCCAATGGGTAATTCAAAGCACAGAAGTGAGAATTACCATTTACAGTGACAGTGCATTGGTGGTACATACCCTGTGCGACTAACTTCCCATTTGGGCCAAAAGAGGAATGGTGGATGCGACAGGCAAACCCATTCAGCATTCAGAGATCCTCATGCAACTCTTTCAGGCTGGTATGAGGAGCCCTGAACGGGTGTCTTTAGTTAAAGTGAAAGCACACCTTCCTCCAGGGAATGATGACATTCTGTTGGCAAATGCAAAGGTAGACACTGTCACGATTGTGGAACTTTCCCCGTGATCAGCGCACAACGCGTGCGCTGACACGGCGGAGATCCTCCACAAGCGTATAATTTGCAGGAACCCAGCAAAAGGTGCTACGCACCTGTAGAGGAAAATTCCTGTCGGCAGATGGCGCTGGGGAGTGCAGAGGAACCAATCCTCTGTACCTCCACAAGTGCCAGACAGGAATTGTACGAAGCGCAGAACGCAATCGCAAGAGAGGCGATTGCGAATGAGATTGAGTAAAAGGGATAGGTTGTATGTGTGTGCGCCAATCCAGTCGCCACTCCGCGACCGCGCACACACAACAGCAGATACGAAATAGGAACGCGATCGCGAGAGGTGCGATCGCGAGACGTGACACAAGGCAGAACAGAATAGAATACGAGGGTAGCAAAGGCACAGCAAATACAATAAGGAGATATGGAAAACAACAACGCTAGCTAACCGCGAACACCGCACTCATTCGCAACAGTGCACGCGGTTATGCGCGATCTCCACGTGATAAGCACAATAGAGACAAGCACGCCTAACTAACCATAAACAGACAAACATGAAACAGGGGACGCGAGCGCTTGCTTAACGGTTACCTCACCGAGTCTGTAGCAAGCGCAGCGGACAAGACAGACACACGAAAAACAAGAACTAGGCAGTAAGGATCCACCGCTCTTCCGCCAGAGCAAGTGTGATCCAAGCAGGAACACAGATCAGAAAGATCCACAGCCGCTAACGCTAGCGGCTAGTGCGATCTCAGCAAGACAGAACGATTCGCTATCAACCGCCGCTGGTGACAGCGCAATCGCGACCGACAAGACAGAACAGAAGGATCCCCAGCGCTCGCACAAAGTAGCTAGCGCGATCCCAGGAGACAGAACAGAAGGATCCCCAGCGCTAGCACAAAGTAGCTAGCGCGATCCCAGAAGACAGAACAGAAGAGATAGCTGGTAGCAACCGCTGCACCAGCTATACTCCAAGAACATAGATCAGAACCATTTCCTGTCAACCACCATAGGGACAGGACAATGGCAAACAGGCAAGACAAGACAGAACAGGCAATACAGATAATACAACCTGACTGGGCTAGAAGGGGAGCCTAAAGCAGCCCCCAGGAATTAACTATACTAGATAGCAATGGCTGACACTCCAGCAGTGTCCATCAGGAACTGAGCATGGAAGGGAAATGACCAGCGAAGCATTCTGGGAAACATAAAGCTCTTATAGTGCCAGTCATCAAAGAAGGCAGGTAGGGGATTTGCATAACGAATGTATGCAAATTCCCCAGCAAGAGAACAGAACAGAAACTTGAAATGGAAAGACGGGTCTCTGTTCCAGAGACCTGCAGCCCACAGACTAGAGGAATGGACAAACAGCTGTCTGCCTGTGCAGCCAGCTGAGCGGATCATCACAGTACCCCCCCTTCTAGGGATGGATTCCAGACATCCCTCAAGACTGGTAACATCACAAAACTCTAACTGAAGACTCATGAAGGTCAGGACAGCCCGACAAGGCCCAATTCCAGAGTCAGTCCATCCGAAACCGACCTCATCAGAAGCAGAAGCCACCGAAACATGCCCATCAGCACTGCAAGTCTCAGCGCAACACCCATCAGGACTGTGGACACCAGAGAAGAAGCCATCGACACCCTCCAGACAATACCCACCACCTTCCAAGGAGCGTCCAAGAATACCAAACCTGCCGCAATACCTGTTCGAAGTGTCCCTTACAACACCAAAGCCATTGCTGATCACATTCAGGGCAGCAAGCAAAACTTTTCCCGGAATCTCCCAGAACGCCTTGAAGCTCCGCAGAGATCCCAAGAAGCCAGAACGCTCACCAGACTCACATGGAGAACCACCAAGAACCCCTATGGAACCTATGATCATTCCAGACTCAAAATTAGCAGGACACCCATCAAGATCAGGACTTTCAGGGACCACTTCTGGGCATGCAAGCAGGCAGGCTATATCAGAACATGTCTCCACAGAGGAAGCATCTGAGTACGCTGGTAACCGAGGCACACTTGGGCTTTCTGGGTCACAGAGCACATCGGGGTACACTAGTACAGGAGAAACCTCAGGACATGTCGGGGAACTGCCAACCTCAGAGTCCGACACGACAAGACCAAAACCAGTACCGGGCAGAAAATCATCACGAGTAAAGATCACAGGTACTGGTCTTTCAAAAGAAGACTCGGACTCAAATTCAGAATTTTCTGTAACTGTAATATCATCATTGACTACACATGAATGAAGCTCCACAAGAGCTGCAAAAGTAGTCAGCAAGGCAGCAATGCCTACTGAAGTGGGCAACACCTCGGAAGGACCTGGGGGGCAGGAGACATCTCCTACAAGTTCTGCACCCTTTGGGAGGAACTCGGAGACCTTTAGATCATCAAACAAGACCTCAGGAACATCATTTTTCAAGTTGTCTAAGAAGGATTCTGTACTATCCATGTTACAGGGCAAAACTGGAACTTTATTTTGAGAACAGGGCAGATGTCCCAGGGAAGGTTCCACCATAAACTGAGACTGAATTTCATCATCATGAGTGGAACGTACAGGAATATTCACTGGACCACACACTGACTCCCTAACTTTAATCTCGCTGCACCCAGAACTCTGCGTAGTAGTCAAACTAGCTTGCAATTCCAAAACTGCAGAAAGACAGGTAAAAATAGCAGCAATACCTAGACGAGCCTCTAGGGGCAGGGCAGGAGATATTGTACAAGGCAATATTGACTCATCCAGAGTACTGGGTGGAGAGTCAATACTTTCTTCAGAATCAGAATCGCAAATGTCAATGCAAGTGGACATCATGCCTTCATTCATGGTACAGGGCAGGTTCAGAGAAAGCTTCTCTGGACAAGGCAAAGAAGCTTCAGCATCAGATTCACAAAACCGAAGCGCTGTCTCACTCTTAGATTCGGCTAACAATGTCGAATCCGAGGAGTCAGAACGCAAAATTTGCGGATCCAAGATCGCTTTAGGTTGCGAAACTGACGCTTCCATATCGCAAACCTCCGCGATCTGCGGAGCAGACTGCAAGGCATCTAGGACAGAAACACTGGAGCAACTGTCATCAGGCAACAGGCCTGCACAGGTGCGAACAGAATAAGACAGATTCATTTGCAAAAGAAATGGCGACATCAACAGGATAAACTTTATTAGGCATAAAAATTTTACTTTTGACGCTGCATAGTCGAGAAATTTTCCCCATAGCAGGGTCACAGACAGAAGATCTCAAAGATCTGTTTCTAACTGACAAAGGATCCCACACATCCTTGAGGAAACCGGCAGACTCATGCCGATCACAATCTGCAGGAACATCCGAGAAACAGGCATCAGATCGCACAGATTCAAACTGCACACTGTCAGGAGAGAATCCTTCGGGATTCGCACAGGAACCAACCACAGCAGCACACTCATTCATTTCAGATTGCACAAAGTCAAGACTCTCATGCTTTACCCCAGAAAGGCAGGAACAATCATCCGACAAAGATGTCTCTTTATTGGAATCAATTGGTTGGTGTGTGTGCAACTCATCCAAAATCGTTTGCCATACATAGATCACCAGATCCACATCATCCTTGTCACATTCATCGGAATCAATCAGAAGGTACATAGAATCGAGACAAGCATTCAAGACATCTTCGCTTTTTGCGATGTAAAAATCGCAAAAGACTTTCCAATCAAAATCGAATTCTTCCAGCAAGGCCCCAATATCCCAGGAAGCAAATGGGGGTTCAAACAGGCCAGTATCCAAATAATCTCCATAGGGGTGGAGTTCAGGAACAAGAACAGATTTTTTAACTGCTTTAATGTAGTGTGCGATCCTACCTATAGCAGGATCCACATAAGCTTTGGATTGGGGCAAAAACCCTGGAAACTGATCAGCAGATGCATTATAAACATCATTATCATACTGCATGGTTTTGCCCATTTCAGACTTGACAGAAATAACCTCTTTATTTGTGGTTGCTAGGGGCAATGGATCTTTCCGCTGGGAAGCCTTCCTAGATCTTTTACGTTTAGACTTAGAGGCTTTGGATGGCTGCTTTGTGGATGAAAGAGTAGATGGAACAGCTGATTGAGCTGCTGACAACAACTCATTAAGGGGGTATGGTAATTGAGGTAATCTCAGCCAATTGTGAATTAAAAAGGCCAAGAATTCCAGGGGTCTTTGACTCAGGGTGGTATGATTTAACACATCATAACCCCACATTGACATTTCGCCCCCCAACAGAATGTAGACCATTTGGGGGGCCCAGGTAGACACTGGGGTGCATTGGAATTCAGGGTTCGCTAACAGTTTCGTACACTCAGACAAAAATTCGTCTGCTGATTCAGGTTCAAGTTTTTTAAATCTCTTAAAGGTACAAGAGCCATATTCGACAAAATCGTACAAATCGGAAATTCCGTCTACACTGGGGTTTTGGGTTGGGCTGGTCATTCTGTCACGATTGTGGAACTTTCCCCGTGATCAGCGCACAACGCGTGCGCTGACACGGCGGAGATCCTCCACAAGCGTATAATTTGCAGGAACCCAGCAAAAGGTGCTACGCACCTGTAGAGGGAAATTCCTGTCGGCAGATGGCGCTGGGGAGTGCAGAGGAACCAATCCTCTGTACCTCCACAAGTGCCAGACAGGAATTGTACGAAGCGCAGAACGCAATCGCAAGAGAGGCGATTGCGAATGAGATTGAGTAAAAGGGATAGGTTGTATGTGTGTGCGCCAATCCAGTCGCCACTCCGCGACCGCGCACACACAACAGCAGATACGAAATAGGAACGCGATCGCAAGAGGTGCGATCGCGAGACGTGACACAAGGCAGAACAGAATAGAATACGAGGGTAGCAAAGGCACAGCAAATACAATAAGGAGATATGGAAAACAACAACGCTAGCTAACCGCGAACACCGCACTCATTCGCAACAGTGCACGCGGTTATGCGAGATCTCCACGTGATAAGCACAATAGAGACAAGCACGCCTAACTAACCATAAACAGACAAACATGAAACAGGGGACGCGAGCGCTTGCTTAACGGTTACCTCACCGAGTCTGTAGCAAGCGCAGCGGACAAGACAGACACACGAAAAACAAGAACTAGGCAGGAAGGATCCACCGCTCTTCCGCCAGAGCAAGTGTGATCCAAGCAGGAACACAGATCAGAAAGATCCACAGCCGCTAACGCTAGCGGCTAGTGCGATCTCAGCAAGACAGAACGATTCGCTATCAACCGCCGCTGGTGACAGCGCAATCGCGACCGACAAGACAGAACAGAAGGATCCCCAGCGCTCGCACAAAGTAGCTAGCGCGATCCCAGGAGACAGAACAGAAGGATCCCCAGCGCTAGCACAAAGTAGCTAGCGCGATCCCAGAAGACAGAACAGAAGAGATAGCTGGTAGCAACCGCTGCACCAGCTATACTCCAAGAACATAGATCAGAACCATTTCCTGTCAACCACCATAGGGACAGGACAATGGCAAACAGGCAAGACAAGACAGAACAGGCAATACAGATAATACAACCTGACTGGGCTAGAAGGGGAGCCTAAAGCAACCCCCAGGAATTAACTATACTAGATAGCAATGGCTGACACTCCAGCAGTGTCCATCAGGAACTGAGCATGGAAGGGAAATGACCAGCGAAGCATTCTGGGAAACATAAAGCTCTTATAGTGCCAGTCATCAAATAAGGCAGGTAGGGGATTTGCATAACGAATGTATGCAAATTCCCCAGCAAGAGAAAAGAACAGAAACTTGAAATGGAAAGACGGGTCTCTGTTCCAGAGACCTGCAGCCCACAGACTAGAGGAATGGACAAACAGCTGTCTGCCTGTGCAGCCAGCTGAGCGGATCATCACAGACACACTGGCAAAAAAGGCAGCGGTGGAGGGAAATTTTCTCTAGTCAGAGGAAATGCCTTCGATAAGCAAACTTTCCAAGATGAAGCAGCAGGTTCCGGAACTGGCACCCTGTTTCCTCCAAGAACAAAGGAAAAAGCGAAACATTGCTCAGATGTTGGAACAGACCAAACTTCCAGAAGAGCTGGTTGTGATCAATGGTGTTCTATGTAAACAAAGGCCAGAAGGGATAGTGCCATATATGCCACAACATTTAGAGAAGGAATTGGTGAGATTCAACCACAATCTTCTGGGACACATAGGGATAGCACGGCTAGTAGAAGTGATGAAAAACAAATACTACAGCCCTACCCTTAAACAGACGTGTGAGGAGTGTGTACAAAAATGTCTCATATGTGCCCAGATCAATCCCAAACCAAAAGGGGAAAAACCTGCTTTACAGAGGGTTCCAGTGGTGGGAGGTCCCTGGGAGACTACAGATTGATTTCATAGGCCCACTCCCTGTAGCAAGAGGGGGATTGCAATTGCGTTGGTAATCGGCGACATTTTCACAAAATACGTGGAGGTCATACCTCTCAAATCTACCACAGCCCTGTGTACAGCTAAAGCCTTATGGGAACATGTTTTCAGTAGGTGGGGGGTACCAAAATGCATTGTGTCAGATCAAGGCCCAAGTTTTGTTGGGCAGGTGATGAAAACACTTTGTGCCCTTGTAGGGATAGACCAAAAGTTCCACATACCGTGCAGACCCCAGTCCTCGGGGATAGTGGAACGTATGAACCGGAACGTGCATCTTCCGTCTGTACCATGGCTGGTTTATTGCAAGTGTACAAAAGTATTGTAATATCAGTGAAGGAGGTGGGAGTTAGTGATGAATGGTGGGCCCAGCGATGGCCGTTTGGTCACGCTGCGTTCCACCCTTTACCCCAGACTTTACTGTTCTAAATCAATCATAAATATTTACCTTTGGATAATCCAAAAAAAGTATCCTCAGAAGTGATCCAATGCCAGTATCCTCTAAGGAGGTCCCACACAACTGCCAATCCTGGTGCTGAATGGTCAAAGACAGCCTTTGCATCTGTATTGCAGAGGCTGGGAATGCAAAAATTGGCTTCTGAAAGAAGAACACCAACAAGTGATACCAACAAGAAGGTCGCCGGGGAATCCCCGGTCCCTGGAGGCCATGTTAGAGAGGCAGAATGAGTGGTTTCCCACATGGATCAGGGGAACAGGGGACCAGGGAAGGGAAGCCCTTGACCCCTGGACACCCCATTCATGTGAGAAACAGCTTGTTCTGCCACTTTAGTTTGGCCTCCGGGGACCAGGGAATGCCCAGCAGTCATTTTATTGATGTCACTATGGAATGAAAATTCTTGTTTTAGAAGCCAATTTTTGCATTGGCAGAATGGAATGCGGTACTAGGAACAAAAGTAATTTCGGATTTTTGTGATTTTACTCAAAACAGCCAAATTCCGATGCTAGAATTGGTACTCGGAACTGTTGCGTTTCCAAAAGCTCATAACAACTCATTGTTCAGTCCCTATCATTCCCTCCCCATTCCTGATAATTAGTATACAATACTCAATTTTACCTAATAAAAAAACATATTAAAACCTAACTTTTAATAGATTTGATTGAAATGCCTATCTCTGCAGATATTTCAATACTATTCTGGAGAGGGGAAGTAGGAATTCCTGAAAACCATGCATAGCCTTTATTTTGCTGTAATCAGTATTATGGTCTATCCCTTTTCCCCAGACTGATATAACCACATACTATACACACACATCACCCCACCACAACCCAACATATTTCACCCCTTTAAAAAAGGGCATTCATCAAAGGGAAATATGAAAGTGCAAGGTGCTACCAGTGCTAATACATAAAGTGAAACATCAAGAAAAATAAAAAACAGAGATGCAAATCTGCAGCTTCACGGCTATCTGTGCAGGCCTAATGTCAAAGACAAACACTTATATAGCGCTTTTCTACTGGTGGACTCAAAGCGTTAGAGCTGCAGCCACTAGGACGCGCTCTATAGGCAGTAGCAGTGTTAGGGAGACTTGCCTAAGGTCTCCTGCTGAATAGGTGCTGGCTTACTGAACAGGCAGAGCCAGAGATTAGAACCCTGGTCTCCCAGTGTCAAAGGCAGAGCTCTTAACCACTACACTATCCAGCCAATGACTACACTATTCAGCCTGGTCAGGTTGCGTTCTACCTGCCATCACTGAATCGCTGTGCTCGCTTGCGGCTGCTAATAGGAGGCTAATATAACGATCTGCTAGTGTATGAGGGCACTAGCAGACAGACAGATAATAGACGTTCCCAGCAGGGGAAATGTCTACAGTCAGTGACAGTAGAAGGCAATACTATCACTGGTACAGATGTATAGATTGGTCAGCAAATCGAGTCGGTAACAGATCAGACAGATAAGGTACAAAATCGGCAGGCAATATCAGAGTGAATATTCAGGCAGAGGTCAGCAACAGATCAGATAGGCAGAGGTACAGAATCGTTAGGCAGAGAGTAGTCAGAAAACCAGGCAAAAGGTCAAAAACAGTATAACAATCAACAGTAATATGTTTATTCCTGAGCTAGTGTTAAATCCCCGGGGTAATGCCGGTTCAAAGCACACACGGATCTGACTAAGGTCTGAAGCCTTCACTGTGAAGTGTTAGCTAGAACAGACAACATGGTACTGACACGGGAGGCCTTAAGAAGCCCAGGGTGACAGATTCGGCACGCCACCACACGCCCCGCAATCAAAATGGAGAGGTGGATCCCTGCATGTCAGCTGACCGGCTGTCAGCTGACACGCTTCCTGAGTGATTAAGAGGAGCGACGCTGACAGCGCGTGCATCCGCCCTTTTTCACTCCAAGCCTAGAAAGCCCAGCCGGAGTGCAGCTGACGTCATCCTGCACAGACCCGGAAGACGCTGACACGCTGCTGGCCGCTGCAGCGCTGGTGAGACCCGCAGCCCTGACATTACCCCTCCCCTGAGGCGTGGTCTCCGAGCACGCCGGAGCAGGTCTATCAGGGTGAGAAGTATGGAATTCAGCAACCAACTTGTTAGCATGAAGTCTATGGGCCGGAACCCAAGACCTCTCCTCAGGCCCATAACCTCTCCAATGAACCAAATACTGTACAGAACTCCTTACTCTCCTGGAGTCCAAAAAAATTTCTACCTCATATTCTGGTTCACCATCAATGATCACAGGAGGGAGAGGAGTGGTATCAGCTTCAGAAGCGGACTTGAGCAGCGAGACATGGAAGGACATAGTTCCTCTCATGGAAGCTGGAAGAGACAACTTGTAAGTCACTTCATTAATCTTTTCAGTGACATTGTAAGGACCTATGTATTTTGGACCAAGTTTGACTTAAGACGAACGTAGTCCTATATTTTTAGTAGATACCCATACTCTGTCTCCGGGTAAAAACCCCTTCTGAGGAGAACGATGGCGATCGGCTTGCTTTTTCTGAGAGGCAACTGCAGCCTTCAGATTCTGGTTAACCGAGGACCAAATTTCCTTCATCCTATTCACCCAATCCTGGAGTGCAGGAAAAGGTGTGGACGAAGAAGGGACAAACGAAAATCTGGGAGAGTGTTCAAACACCACCTGAAATGGAGAGCATTTAGATGAAGCATTCAATAAGTAATTATGGGAAAACTGCAAATAGAAGAAAGTGTACCCAGTCTTCCTGGGACTCAGATACATAGCAATATAAAAACTGCTCCAAAGACTGATTAATTATTTCCGTCTGGCCATTAGTCTGAGTATGAAATCCAGATGAAAAAGACAGGGACATGCCAATATGGGAGCAGAAGCTTTTCCAAAAACTTGAAACAAATTGCACCCCTCTATCTGAGACCACATTTTCAGGTATTTCCATGTAACCGGAAGATATTTTCGAGGAAGAGATCAGCCAACTCTTAAGCAGAAGGCAGCTTTTCTAACGGTACAAAATGCACTATTTTGCTAAAGCGGTCAACTACCACCCAAATAACCGTTTTCCCACGGGAAGGTGGCAGATCCACAATAAAATCCATGGAAATGTGTGTCCATGGAGCAGAAGGGATGGGCAAAGGCTGCAGAGTCCCAACTGGGGCACTCCTAGGCACCTTACTCCTGGCACGTACAGAGCATGCCGCTATGAAGTCTTTACAATCACCCCGAATAGAAGGCCACCAAAAATGATGCAGGAGTAGGTCAAGAGTTCTGGCTACCCCTGGGTGACCAGCTAACTTACTGCAGTGAAGTTGGTCAAGTACAGATAGACGTAGATGCAAGGGAACAAACAGAAGCTCCGGAGGTTTGTCAGATGGAGCCTCTGCCTGAAATGGAACAAGTGACTCCAACAGGTCAGCAGATAGTTCAGTAGCAGAAATTACTATATGGTCCGACAAAATATTAGTGGGAGTACTAGACTGATTCTTCAGGCTCAAAACACCTGGACAAAGCATCAGCTTTTACATTCTTATTCCCAGGTTTAAATGTGATTATAAATCTCAAACGTGAAAAGAAGAGAGCCCACCGAGCCTGCCTGGGATTCAGTCTATTGGCTCCTTCAATATATTCCAGGTTCTTATGGTCTGTCTACACAGTAATGATATGTTCTGCCCCTTCCAACCAATGCCTCCATTCCGCAAATGCCATCTTGACCGCCAGCAACTCTCTATTACCAATGTCATAGTTGTGTTCAGCGGAGGAAAACTTCCGTGAAAAGAAGGCACAGGGATGTAGGCGTTCAGGCTGACCTACGTACTGAGAAAAGACAGCACCTACACCTATTTCTGAGGCGTCAACCTCTACGATAAAGGGACGGAGCACATCGGCATGTTTGAGAATAGGAGCCGAACAGAAAGCTTCTTTGAGTGTCTGAAAAGCCTGGGAAGCTTCTGAGGACCAACTGGAGGGATTAGCGCCCTTCTTGGTCATGTCGGTCAAAGGAGCTACTATGGCCGAAAAGTTGCGAATGAACTTGCAATAGTAGTTCGCAAAACCCAGAAACCTCTGAAGAGGTTTAAGACCACAGGGTTGAGGCCATTCTAGAACCGCTGCAACTTTCTTCTGGTCCATAGATAGTCCAGAGTCAGAAATAATGTATCCTAAATAGGGAATTTCTTTAACCTCGAAGAGTCACTTCTCCAATTTAGCATAAAGGGAATTCTCCCTAAGTTTCTGCAGGACATATCTCACATGCTGGCAATGTATATGTAAGGACTCAGAGAAAATGAGAATGTCGTCAAGATAGACTATGACGAATTTACCGAGGACCTCCCTGAATATCTCGTTCACAAAATCTTGGAACACCGCTGGTGCATTACATAGCCCAAATGGCATGACTAAGTACTCGTAGTGGCCATCCTAAGTATTAAAGGCGGTCTTCCACTCGTCCCCCTGTCTGATCCTAATTAGATTATAAGCCCCTCTCAGATCCAATTTAGAGAAGATATGTGCTCCCGCGACCTGGGAGAACAAATCCTCTATGAGTGGTAATGGGTATCTGTTCTTTACAGTGATGTTGTTTAAACCCCTATAATCAATACAAGGTCTGAGACCACCGTCTTTTCTGGACAAAAAAAGAAGCCTGCTCCTGCCGGAGAGCTCGAAGGGCAGATGAAGCCCTTCTCCAAATTCTCCTTGACATACTCTTTCATAGCTTTTTTCTCAGGACCAGACAGGGGATAAATATGACCCCTAGGAGGCATTGTACCGGGTCGTAATTCTATGGGGCAAACGAAGGAGCGATGAGGAGGAAGTTTATCTGCCGCTTGAGGAGAAAATACATCAGAATATTGTTCATATTGCCTAGGTACACCTTCTACAGCTAAATTGACAGAACGCAATGGCAAATTTCGTAAACAATTTTCCTGGCAAAAAGAGGACCAGGAGGTGTGTTGCCCTGTACTCCAATCAAACTAGGGGGAATGCTTTTGTAGCCAGGCAAGGCCTAACACAACAGAACATGAGGACATTTTAAGTACATAGAATTGTATCTCCTCGACATGGAACAAACCAATAAGGCAAGAGAGCAGTGCCGTTTGAGTAAGAATTTTTTTTTTTTTTTTCATGAAGGAGTCCGCACACAAACCGTAGATGCAATAAACGTGAAGTATTTATTCTCCCATCACATACATGTGCAGACACGGTCTGACCTGCTTAGGTCGACGCACGTTTTGGGGCCATGCAGGGTCTTTTTTGTCAAGACAGATAGCAGATAAGACATACCGTTCGAGTAAGAGGTTGTCTTTCCTGCAGAGGAAAGTCATCTATCCCTGTGACATACAATCTTTTCTCCATGGGTACTAAAGGAATATCCCAATCACAATCAAGAGTGGAATCAATAAAGTTCCCTGCTGCTCCGGAGTCTATGAAGGCTTGTGAGGAGAACTCAGAATCCTTCAGCGAGACTTTAATGGGAAGCAGCAATTTATCAAACTTTTGGGGTGTCAGAAGTTCGCCTAGGGGTGCACGCACCCCTAACAGAACCTAGGAGGAGTTTTCCGACTTTTTACTGCAATTCTGAATAATATGTCTTTTCCCCCGCAATATAAGCATAAATCCTCCTGTTTCCTTCTCTGCCTTTCCGTAGCTGAAAGTGTGGTAGTGCCTATCTGCATGGGTTCATCACCTTGTGTACTAGGTGTACTGGGAACAGGTATCACAGGACGAAAAGATGGCCGAGATCTGCTTTATTGGTGATTGCGGACTCTGCGGTCAATTTTAATAGCAAGGGAAATTGCCTCGTCCAGTGAACGGGGTTCAGGATGACCAATTAACAATTCAGAAATGTTGTCAGACAAACCAATAAGAAATTGATCAAGCAGAGCATAATTTTCCCACCTAGAGGCACTAGCCCATTTTCTGAACTCTGCTGCATATTCCTCCATGGTATTGCGGCCCTGACGGAGGTAACGAAGCTTCCTAACAGCAGTGGCGACAATGTCAGGATCGTCATAAATAATTGCCATAGCATCTAAAAAAAATCTTTGACAGATTTTAGTGCCTCATGTTCAGGTGGTAGATTACTGTATATGCCCAGGTTTGAGAATCACCCTGCAAGAGTGTTTTGATTAGGGTGATCTTTTGATGCTCGTTGCCTGAAGAATTGGGTCTGATCTCAAAGTAAGACTGGCAGCGACTACTGAAGTTGCGGAAATCGCTCCTATGACCAGAGAACTTCTCAGGCAACGGCATTTTGGGCTCAGTTACGAGTTGTACTGGTGGACCAGGTTGACCTGGCTGTTGCTGCTGCAGTCCGCGAACAGCCTGAGACAAACTGCCCAATTGCCACTGCTGGTTGGCTACAGTATTACTAAGTTCGCCAACCGCAAGCGCAAGGGTTTGAACCTGTTTGCACAGTTCTTCCATATTAGCTTGGTCTGTTCTAATATAATGATCGGGTCTACATGAAAAGGGCGCCGGTAAAAAAGGGCGCCTGGTGGAGCCTATATATATACCAACTTCGGCTACAAAAAAGGCGCCTGATGTAGCCCATATAAACTTCGACTACAAAAAAGACGCTTGGTGTAGCCCATATAAAAACTTTGGCTAGAAAAAAACTCCGGGATGTGTTAATTACTATTCCCCCTCCAGGCCGCCATGGATAGTGGGGGAATGAAATAATTCGGCTTCCAGCGCTTATAGCCCATATACAAACTTCGGCTAGAAAAAAACTCTGGGATGTGTTAATTACTATTCCCCCTCCAGGCCGTCATGGATAGTGGGGTAATGAAATAATTCGGCTTACAGTGCTTGTAGCCCATATCAAAACTTAGGCTACAAAAAAAAGGCAATAATATGGGCTACAGAGGGGCACCTTACTGTAGCCGAAAAAAATACGGGCTACAAAGGGGAGCCCGCTTGTAGCCGAAAACCTTGTAGCCGAAAAAATATGGGCTACAAAGGGGAGCCCGCTTGTATCCTATAGCAAAACTCGGGCGCCCTTTTCTACACCTTGTAGCCCATATTTCCAGAAATAACATTGATGTCTATGGCGGCGCCCTTTTCATAGAGGCAGCTCGGGCGCCCTTTTCAACCGATCCCTAACGATCTGCTGGTGTATGAGGGCACTAGCAGACAGACAGAT
The DNA here is from genome assembly GCF_040937935.1 of Hyperolius riggenbachi. Classification (NCBI taxonomy): domain Eukaryota; kingdom Metazoa; phylum Chordata; class Amphibia; order Anura; family Hyperoliidae; genus Hyperolius; species Hyperolius riggenbachi. The sequence goes on along the minus strand of NC_090649.1, from coordinate 358,006,475 downwards.
AATAGACGTTCCCAGCAGGAGAAATGTCTACAGTCAGTGACAGTAGAAGGCAATACTATCACTGGTACAGATGTATAGATCGGTCAGCAAATCGGGTCGGTAACAGATCAGACAGATAAGGTACAAAATCGGCAGGCAATATCAGAGTGAATATTCAGGCAGAGGTCGGCAACAGATCAGATAGGCAGAGGTACAGAATCGTTAGGCAGAGAGTAGTCAGAAAAACAGGCAAAAGTTCAAACACAGTATAACAATCAACAGTAATAGGTTTATTCCTGAGCTGGTGTGAAATCCCCGGGGTCCTGCCGGTTCAAAGCACACACGGATCTGACTAAGGTCTGAAGCCTTCACTGTGAAGTGTTAGCTAGAACAGACAACGTGGTACTGACAGGGGAGGCCTTAAGAAGCCTAGGGTGACAGATTAGGCACGCCACCACACGCCCCGCAATCAAAATGGAGAGGTGGATCCCTGCATGCCAGCTGACACTCTTCCTGAGTGAATAAGAGGAGTGACGCTGACAGCGCATGCGTCCGCCCTCTTTCCCTCCAAGCCTAGGAAGCCCAGCCGGAGCGCAGCTGACTTCATCCTGCACAGACCCGGAAGACGCTGACACGCTGCTGGCCGCTGCAGCGCTGGTGAGACCCGCAGCCCTGACAGCTAATTTTTTCTGTCAGTAATTAAAAACTGGCAATTCGATAAATAGAGTTAATCCCTTTTGTAAGTATTGTGCATACTAGAATTGGGCTGGATGGGTTGCTATTCAGAATCAATTTATTTGGCTAAGTAAGGACAAGGAATTTGTCTTGGCAGATGCTTAACAAACAAAATAAAAAAAAAAATACAAAGGACAGACAGTATGTATATTAACAGTGTAATGCTGGGGGGGTCATACTTTCTGACCACCCAGCACAACAAGGCTAATAGCTGGATAATGGAAGAGGCTACACAGAGCAATTGCAGCTCTGGACTTCTGATAAGACACAATGGCAGCGCAGTGCGCTGTTGCGCTGCTCTTGAGATAGCAAACATTCAGACAGATACAAGACAAACTGAAGTGAGGTAGCCAATAGCAACTGCAGCAATGGCTACCTCGCAAGGACAGGACTAGGAGGACAGAATGAATGCTTGCTTATCTAGTCACTGCCTCAGTGACAGCAAGCATTCACAAAGACAAGAGTGAGGTATAACCAATAGCAACCACAGCAATGGCTACCTCGCAAGGAGAGGACTATGCTAGCTAAGCACGGGTGATCACGCTAAGCGCAACCTACCGAAACGTGCTAAAACTGACTAGCTGAACACAGGATATCAACAGTTCGAGTAAGTATATATCAGCGGCACTGATATATCACCGTAACACGAATACAAGGAAAATAACAAACGCTGCTAGAATATGTATATATTGGTGAGAAAAAAAAAAGAGAACACCAAGAGCCCAATATAGTGTAATATGTACTGGTAATGTATAATTGGAAGAGTAATAATATTAATTTAATACTCACAAACCAGGGTTACCATGTAGGCAACCACTGTCAAAGCAGGTGGGGAGATTGTCCTGACCCCACTCAGGATTAAAATGTCGCTCTCTGTAGTAGAAGAAGGAAGGGTACAACCCTCCACACCAAGGGTGGACTTGATGTAGATAATAGGATAACAGAGGCGCCAACAGGATAAAAAAAACACTAAAAGAACTTACAAACCCATCTTGGTAATAGAGGCGGCAGTGGTGGACTCACCTCCTCCAAGCAGAACACACGACTGTGGATTTTCAGTCAAAACAATTTTATTGTATACTCCTAATAAAGTGCAATGTGTTTCACGGGATACAAACCCGCTTCATCAGGCAACAACAGATAGGAGTAAACAGCATCTGCCAGTATCATCAACACTGTTGCACTTTATTTGGAGTATCCAATAAAATTGTTTTGACTGAAAATCCACAGTCGTGTGTTCTGCTTGGAGGAGTCGAGTCCACCTCTGCCTCCTCTATTACCAAGATGGGTTTTTAAGTTATTTTAGTGTTTTTTTTATGCTGTTGGCGCCTCTGTTATCCTATTATGTATATATTGGTGATGAACCAATATATAACATAAGCAAGGAGACTAGCTAAATCTGACTGGAGCAATACAGTGAACTAACTAGGCAATACAAACAATACAAATTCTCTGCACTACAAGGAGTACGTATATATGTCCCCGTGGGAAATATATAATCGTAGCTGCACAAGTTAACTGAACTAGAAAATAACAAGACTAGGAATATATTTTACAATATCAAAGAACCCAGTAACAGCTTAGACAGAGCTGAAACTATGACGGGCGTGGTCTAACAGGGGAGGCAGACTTATGCTGGCATCAGCCAATGGATGCAAGCATGCAAATCTCCACACAGCTGAATGGTAATCATTCAATCCTGAGCTGGCTTGGTTACCATTAGCTAGCTGAAAGACTATCTGTACCAGTTGTAAGACCGTGTACCGAGGGGTACCCCAGGATACAGCGAATTCACGGAACAACTCCCAATCCTAAAAAAAAAAAAAAAAAAAAAATATCCTGCTGTTTTACAGGGGTAGTGTCAACCTTGCTGGTGGTTTTTCTTTAAGACCTTGTTTAATACAGTGTATTTGTTGTATGTGAGAAAATGGTAGGTGGGTTGTGGTTGCCATCCTTTTTTGTAATATTTACGTGTATATGTGTACCTAGGAGATTATGACCCATGATGGAATATGGAGAATGTTGGTTTGGATGGTTTTTAGTGAACTTGGGTGGATGGTGGGGAGATTTCTTAGAATCGAGTGGTATATATTTAGGTTGGTTGGGATAGTGGGGTTTCAATGGTTTAGCACTGCGTAATATGTTGGCGCTATATAAATCATAATAATAATGATAATGATAATAATAATAATAATAATAATAATAAGAGGATTAGGTACCTGAGGGACTCGGCGGAACGGTCTAGCTGTCTCTTAGTTCTTACGCGGAGTTCAATTTTTCGGTGTCTCTACTTCAGATTTTTTGTTTGGATCGTTTGGTTGCTCTTCTGCTGTATTTTTGGGTTTATGATTCTTAGCATTATTGACATTTTATAGGCAGTTTTCATTTTATAGTCAGTATGGTCTTTAACATATTTTTCTGTTTCCTAATTTTGATATCTTTATCCACTCCTCATAATTAATATTGTAGATTAGCAGAAAGTTCTTGATAATTGATTAATAATTGATAGTAAGATACATAAGATTTTGCTGGATTATTGTTTTGTTTAATTTTACTTGTTTTTATGTTTCTCCCATATGTGAAGTGTATATGCTTGTTCTAATGATGTTTTTTTATTCCTGTACTTACTGCTCAACTACTTCTAGATTTTTGTTCTTAATTATATTATATGCATATATTTGCAAGCTGTATATTGACACTTTAAAACGGTAGCTCCAGTTTTTAGTGTTCATTGAGTCGTGATGACCTAAGGATCGGATAGGAGAGAAGGAGGCACCTGGAGATGGCAGCCTCGGCAGCTTGCTCTGTGTAATGATCTGCTCTGCTGTCTGCACAGGCAGACAGCTTTTTGACCATTTTTTTAGGTCTGAGTGCTGCAGGTCCCTGGAAAAGAGACCTGTCTTCACTCTGCAAGTTTCAGAGTTGCTGTTCTGGTGAGGAATTTGCATCCACTTGTCATGCAAATTGCTTAGCTGCTTCCTTTGATGGCTTGCAGTGTAAATACCATTTCCTCCCAGAATTCCCTGCTGATCATGAAGGTTTGTTCCTGCTAACTGACCTGGAGTCTCAGCCCTCTGCTTATTGTTTGCTAATATTGCTATCTTAGAGTAGTTCCTTGGGAGTGCACTTGCATTCCTTCTAGCTTAGGGAGGTCGTATTATCTGTATTGCCTTGTTCAGTCTTTCTGTTGCGATTGTTCTGTCGCCAGCGGCGGCTGACAAGAAATCGCTCTGTCTGTTTGGATCACATTCGCCCCCTAGCGTTAGAGGCGGTGGATCTCTCTGTATTCTATCTTGGAGTTTAACCTCGGCTGCGGTTGCTGCTGGCTACTCCGTCTGTCTTGTGTACGGATCGCACTCACTCTTGCGGAAGAGGAATGGATCCTATCTGACTTGTTCCTGTTGTCTGTTTGTTTGTCCGGAGCAAACGCTTGCTGTTGCCTGAGGTTAGGCTACCGGTTAGCAAACGTTTCTGTTTGTTTGTGTTTCTGGGTTAATTTGTTAGTCAGGGTTGGCGAGTTGTCTGTTGCGCTTCTCGTGCGTAGACCGCGCCATTAACATGTTTTGTCGCTGTTGCGCTTCTCGTGCGGTGACCGCGTTTAGCTAGTGCGTTTGTTATTTTCCTTGGCGTTCTGATCATTATTGGTTGCTGTGTCTTTCTTACTACACCTATGCTCTGTCTTTACTCAGTCTTGTGTCGCTATTAGCAATCGCCATTCTTGCGATTGCTTTCCCACTTGGTCTTCGCTGTTGTGTGTTCACCGTCGCCAGGCAGCGACTAGATTGGTGGACATACATACATTCTGTCTCTGTGCTCACTCTCTCTCACTAGGGGCTATCTTGCCCTGTATTGCTTCCCCTCGTACAATTCCTACCTGGCATCTGTGGCAGTGCAGAGGGTTTATTCCTCTGCACTCCACAGCTCCATCTGCTGGTGGGAATTCCCCTCTACAGGTGCATTGCACCAAAGCTGGGTTCTGTTATTTAAACGCTTGTGGAGGATTTCCGCAGTGTCAGCGCGCATCTTGTGCGCTGACCACGGAGATAATTCCACAATTGTTACACTCTGTCTTTTTTGTTTGTTTTATGTATTTTTGTTTTTCAACATTGCCTTGTGCAACCCAACCCGGATAACCTTCACCAGTGAACAACTACTGAGCATTCGGAACTTAGAGGAATATAATCTACCCCTGGATATTTAATCTATTCTTGATCTTCTGGGGATCCTAACCAGTGTAGCTACTGTGCTAATCAGGCAGGGAAGCTTAGAAGAAGAGGCAAACGCTCCGGGATCCAGACTCGCTTTCGACGCAGAGGACTGCGCTCTCCACTACCTGGAATCATACTCTCTAATGTCAGGTCCATATATAACAAACTAGATGAGCTTCAACTACTGATCATAACAAAGAAGGACTTTCATCTCTCTACTACTCTTTGCTTCACAGAAACTTAGCTATCTGAGCTTATTCCAGACAACGTTCTGCAGATTAATGGATTTACACTCTTCAGATCTGAGCGGGGACCCACTTATTTCTGGCAAAACCAAAAATGCAGAACTCTGTTTCTATATTAATGATAGGTGGTGCACAGATGTTAAAGTTTTATTAAGAGTATATGCTCGGCTGGTCTGGAAACACTCTTCATAAACTGCAGACCCTACTATTCACCCCGTGAGATCTCTTCATTTATTTTGGTTGCTGTGTACATTAGAGATGGCCCGAACCTCCGATTTTCGCTTCCGCAAAAGTTTGATTCGCGTGAACTTTTGCGAACCGCAATAGACTTCAATGGGGAGGCAAACTTTGAAAACTAGAAACATTTATGATGGCCACAAAAGTGATGGAAAAGATGTTTCAAGGGGTCTAACATCTGAGTTTTTGCATGGGGGAGTGGGATACACACCAAAAGTCCCGGGGAAAAATCTGGATGTGACAGAAATCACATTGCATGTTAAATTGGAGGCCTAAAGTACTTTAAAACATCTTGCATGTGTATACATCAATCAGGGAGTGTAATTAGTGTATTGCTTCACACTGACAGACCAAACTAACTGTGTAACGCACCGCAAACAGCTGTTTGTGTTGTGATGGCCGTGCTGGACTGGTGCGCATCATGGCAAGAGTGCAGGCGATAGCGGTTTTCAAGCCCATATGGTCGCCAGGCTGAGGTAGCTCAATGACAGAACAGTGACTGTCCAGCTGATCGAATTTGGTCTGTCCACAATTAAGTAACGACCTTATTAACTTTGGTGTGCCTCCCTTCGAGACACTCGTATAGCTGTCGGTCATTGCTACATTGTGATATGCAAGTCCCTTCAACGTGGCAAGGTAATGATCACGAAGGGGAATTGACACATGTACATGCCTTCTGTTTTGTTGTTGCAGCCGCAGTGCAGCCAGAAAAATTAGGCAGGCATGTACACGCACCAGAAAAATTATTACAGCGGCCTTAAGAATTCAGGAATCTGCCTGGAGTCCTGGACCATGTTGGTGGTGGCGGTCAAGCAGCCTGCAGGCAGAGATGCTGTGTGGGGAGTGACTTAGTCATGGGGCAGGCAGTCACACGGCGTGCAGGCAGAGATGCTATGTGTGGGGACTGACTTAGTCTTCGGGCGGGCAGTAGCCCTCCGGGATCCATGCCTCCTTTTTGATAAAGGTAAGGTACTGAACACTTTTTAGACTTAGGTACACTGACCAGACGTCTCGTTTTACCTGAGACATGTCCCAGGTTCAGGGTCCCTTGTCCCAGGCTGCAATGTGTCCCAGGTTATGTCCCACTTTTGGCCACTGGGTGTCCCAGCCGTGGGACTCTGTGGCCGCATGAGGTAATGTTTGCCTCATTTACGGTTTATTATGGGGTCAAAGTAATAGTTTTCTGCTGCATTTCATGTGTCAGAGGTAACGATAGTTACTGACATCCATGATGCAAATCTCCCATTTCACTACATTGTTGTGGGAACACTGCTTTCTTATGTGTTTAGGGAACATTGCCTAATTACCTTCAGGGTCACTTTGCCTATCTGTGTTTTGGGAGGAAACTCTGGCCCACTGCGTCAGTTACATTATAGTTCGCTTCGCCCACATATCATGGAAATGCCCATTTTCCCCTCGATGGTCATGGACACGCCCATTTATCAGAGCTGCAAGTTTTGCGCACCGCACCAGCTCACCCCCTCCCGTCCCAGGTTGAGCCAAGAAAAATCTGGTCACTATAACTTAGGCGACTTCTCTTCTCAGTGACATTGCCTCCAGCTGCGCTGAAATTCCTTTCTGACAGGACACTTTAGGCAGGGCAAGACTGAAGTTGGATGGCAAATTGTGACAGCTGTGGCCACAGGTCAAGCCTGTGCACCCAATAGTCCAAGGGTTCATCGCTGCTCACAGTGTCTACATCCACACTTATGGCCAGGTAGTCAACTACCTGCCGGTCGAGGCGCTGGTGGAGGGTGGATCCGGAAGCACTAAGGCGAGGCGTTGGACTAAAGAATGTCCACATGTCCGACATTACCATGAGATCGCTGGAGCGTCTTGTCCTTGCCTGCGTGGACATGGGAGAAGGATTACTGGCAGTGGTACCTTTATTCCGTTGTGCTGTGACATCACCCTTAAACGCATTGTAAAGCATAGTTGCCACAGCTTGTTCTGCAAGTGCTGCATCCTTTCTGCCTCCTGGTGATTTGGAAACCTCTCCGCCACTTTGTGCCTTATACCGAGGGTCTAGTAGCGTGGCCAGTCCAGTACAGCTCATTCCCCTAGAGTTTTTTCATACGGGGGTCCCCTGCTGCTGGGTATTACAAATGTACATCTGTCACACACGTAACGTGAACAGGTACAGTGACTGGTGGTATTAAATATCACACTGCGTGCGCTCACGAGGGTAGGTGGGTGCACTAACCAACAGGTAGGTATATGCAGTGCTGCTGGGTATTACAAACGTGCAGCTGTCTCACACACGTGCCGTGAACAGGTGCAATGACTGGTGGTATTAACAATGCGTGCGCTCACGTAGGTAGGTGGACAAAACAGTGAACAGGTGCAGTGATTGGGATTACAAATGTGCAGCTGCCTATCACACACAGGTAGTCACTGAATGTGCTGGGCCTGGCAGTGGCACAGTAGGAATTAAGGGGCCAAAGGCCAGCTGCGACTGACGGGGCTGTATATTATGTAAGTGGGACACACACACACACACACACACACACACACACACACACACACACACACCCCTCAAGAGCTGTTGAAGGGTGCTTTTTTATCAATAAGAATCAGCAAGGAGCAAGTTAACAAGCCTACAAGAGCTAAATTAAGCTTTCCCTATGTGAGTCTGCAGCAGCTCTCCCTATGTGAGTCTGCAGCAGGCACATGAGTGAGTCCAATGCCTGATGCTGCCTGCATGGGGCCTCCAGGAGGGAGTGTAGCCTGTTCGGCTACAATGTGCCTGCTGACTGTGATGTAGAGGGTCAAAGTTGACCCTAATGATGTACTATGGGGCGAATCGAACTTCCGGAAAAGTTTGCGGTTCTCCGCGCTTGCGAACCCCGGAAGTCCGTTTGGGCCATCTCTAGTGTACATCCCTGCACGAACCTGTATGCAGCCTGTGCTCCAAGATCTCACAGATCAAATGACTGAGGTGGAAAGGGAGTACCCCGATTCTTTTTTTTTTTTTTTTTTTTTTTTTTTTTTAAATCATACTAGGGGATTTTTAACAGTGCTAACCTTTCCAAAGAACTCCCCAAATACAGGCAACACGTCACAAGCGCAACTAGAGGTAAGACACTTGATCACTGTTACGCTACGACTAAGGACTCTTATCACTGTCAGCAGGGCAGCTTTGGGGAACTCAGGTCATGCTGTTGTACAGCTTGTCCCAACATACATCCAAAGATTAAAAACTGCCAAACCTGTCGTGACCACAGTTAAGAAATGGACTAGCAAAGCTGTAGAAAAAATACAGAGCTGTTTTGATTTGACTGACTGGAATATATTTAAAGAATCCTCCAGTGACCTAAATGAATACCTGACGCTGTGACCTCATATATTTCATTTTGCGAAGAGTCCTGTATCCCCACTAAAAAGTGCATCAGGTACAATCAGGGACGGATCTAGGGGGGGGCAGACGGGTCTCTTGCCCCAGGCGCAGTTTGTTGAATTCTTAAAAAGGCGGCAAAATTTGGATGGGGAATGGCAGTTTAGGCGACAAAACCTGATCTTTAGGCGCCAAAACTAGATGGGAAATGGCAGTTTAGGCACCAAAACCTGACCTTTAGGCGCCAAAACTGGATGGGGAATGGCAGTTTAGGAGCCAAAACCTGACCTTTAGGCGCCAAAACCTGACCTTGCCCCAGGCGCAACTTGGTCTAGATCCGTCCCTGGGTACAATAATGATAAACCCTGGTTTACATCATTTATTTATAGTTTTCAGCTCTGCATTTAATGCCATAATACCATCCCTGCTACACAGCAAGCTCTCCCAGCTACACATACCTGAATCCATCTGCAAATGGATAACCAATTTCTTAAGACAGTAGACAGCATGTTAGACTTGGGAAACACACATCAAAGACAAAGACAAATAACATTTATATCGCGCTTTTCTCCTGGCAGACTCAAAGCACCAGAGCTGCAGCCACTAGGGCGCTCTATAGGCAGTAGCAGTGTTAGGGACTTGCCTAAGGTCTCCTGCTGAATAGGTGCTGGCTTACTGAGCAGGCAGAGATGAGATTCGAACCCTGGTCTCCTGTGTCAGAGGCAGAGCCCTTAACCATCACACTTTCCAGCCACTGCCAGCCACATCAAGCTCTCTGACAGTCAGTACTGGTGCACCCCAGGGCTGTGTGTTTTCCCCATTGCTCTACTCACTTTACACCAATCAATAATATCAAAAGAGGTAAAGCATTCCAGGAGCAGCTCATCCAATATAAAACTTGAACTTTTAATTTGCTTTTCTTGTAAAAAACACAATGGTAACACACGGCTAAAAATACAAAAATGTAAGATACTCAACAGGCCATTGCAGATGAAATAGAGGTGCGGAGGTGTAGTCGACGGCCGTTTCGCCCCACAATGAGTGCTTTCTCGAGACCGAACACCCCAAAGTAGTGGAGGGTGAGGCTATATAGCACAGATACCTCCCCCACACAGTTGGGCATGGCAATACAATCCGCCCACCCAATCAAGCAACGGCCAATGGTATGTGCTGCCCAGCTCAGGTGTGGTCACACTCACCTGTAGAAATCCGCCATACGTGGGGATGGAAGGGGCGGGTACATGCAGCAGTATCGCCGGTCTACGTCACTCTGTTAATGACGCCTTCCGGCTGGGCCGCATCTCCGCGCACTTCCGGTTCCATCTGTATTGGAACGCAGCCGCGTTCCACCACGCCTCCCCGTGCCCTCACGTATGCCGCCGCGTCTCAAAGTACGCACAACGACATACGGAGCGCCGCTACACGTAAAGACGTCTGGCGTCGCATCCAACTTTACACCAATGACTGCATCTCCACAGATCCATCTGTTAAGGTTCTGAAATTTGCAGATGACACAACAGTAGTTGGTCTCGTACAAAACAGGGACGAGTCTGCATACAGGCATGTAGTGGGACAGCTTTTCTCCTTGTGAAGCAGCAACAACTTGGAACTAAATACACTCAAAACCATAGAGATAATAGACTCTAGCAGATCTCCCCCAGCACCTCCCCTTAACCATAAATGGATCCACAATAACCCAGGTAGAGTCATTCAAGTTTCTTGAGTCCACAATCTCAAACAACCTAAAATGGGATAACAATACGGCCACTATCGTCAAGAAAGCGCAGCAGAGGATGTACCATCTACGGCAGCTGAGAAAGTTTGGCATACCTAAAAATCTAATGGTGCAGTTCTACACTGCAAACATCGAATCCACCATAACCTCATCTATGACTGTATGGTTCAGCTCCTGCTCAGCATTGGAAAAGGGGAGGCTGCAGCGCATCATCCGATCAGCGGAAAGGATAATTGGCTGTAGCTTACCTTCCCTGCAGGATCTTTACGCTAGCAGGTGCAGAAAGAGAGCAACCAAAATTGCCTCTGACCCCTCTCACCCTGCTCACTCCATCTTCGAGCTCTTAAGGAGTAAGATTCTGGTCAATCGCAACTAAAATCTCTACACACAGGAACAGCTTTTTTTTCCTCAGGCGGTAGCCATACTTAATGCTGAACCACGCTAGAGCTGCTAGGACCTGAAAGTAATCAGCACAGAACTGAACATGAACAATTCTCACCTTGCTTACTGCCACTATACTCACATACTGTCCTTGACTTGTTGTAAGGATTCCTCCTGTGGTGTGTTCTGTCCATTGCGGTGGAGCCGCAAACGGACAGTTCTGGCTTGTCAGCCTGCATTCGGTTGTGCATTTGCAATGAGTAACATTGCCATTTGCAATTGCTCTGCAGTTCTGGGCTGCTCAGAATGCTGTCATCATTCCACCATTGGCTTACTACAGCTGAGCTGCAGCCAGATAGCCCTGGATTTCCTTCATGCATGTTGTTGCATAGAACTGCATGCGTGTGTGAGATTGTCAAGAATCTTGCCTGAATTAAGTTCTGAAGTGACAGTTTGCATTTTGGCCACTAGATGCCGCCTGTATCAGAAAGTGATAACCTAATGCTGCTGAGGGATAAACAAGCAAGAGAGGTGGGGCCTGGCAGCTCTAGAGAGACCAGGAAGAGAAGACAAAGACAGACATGGTTGTTTTTGTGGAGAGCTGTCTGTGAAAAGGACAATCTGGATCCATCCAAGCTGCAGAGAGGCTGATCGCTGTTTTCCCCTTGAATCCTGCTTGCTGGAGTGGAGATTGTTCCCAGTTAGCTGTTCTTGGCTTAGGATTCTACGCCAGCTACCCATCAAGGCTGCAAGTGTGGTTGCAGGCCTGAGGCTGTCCTAAAGAGAGGCATCTTCTGATACCAAGTAGGAACAGGTCAGTGAACCCGGGTTCTTGTGTTTTCATTAAACTGTTTTTTTGTGGTACGGTACCTGAAGAAACTGAGACTTAGGCCTGCTTTAGGTAGATAGTTAGGAACTGTTTTTAGAAGGTCACACTGGATTGATACTGCAGTGCAGCAAGACTTTAGGCTCTACTGTACACTGCCAACGGATAGGGTTGATCCTGCAGTCCAGCATAACTTGTCCGCTCTGCTGTGTCTGCTAATGGCTAAGAGTGATTCTGCAGTTCAGTATGACTTGAGGCTCTACTGTAAACTGCCATCAGGTAGAGGTGTCCTGTTGGACAGAAGTGGGGACTCCAGGGTATAGGGTACCCTGTGTATTGCAAATCTTGTTGTGTTTGTAACTGTTCCTGTTAATACTTTCCAGTAAATAAAGTTTTGGTTGCACTAAGCTGGTGTCTGTATCACCTTCCTTGTTCCGTGAATTCGCTGTATCCTGGGGTACCCCTCGGTACACTGTCTTACAACTTGGCGTAGTTCGGCAGGATACAGCGACCGATATGGACGGGAACGTGGCGGGAGACCATCCCCCGGCGCTAGGGGCACCGGCTCAGGGCCCAGCTTCAGGTGCACAGGTACAAGGCCAGCTTGTCCCCAACAACATGCCCACCCAAGTAGGATATATCCCTGTAGGGGCACTGCTGCGTCATCTGCCAAAATATGATGGTAAAAACATGACATTGCAGGACTGGATGGAAAGGGTGCGAAGCGCAGTTAAAATGTGTAACTTGACTCCCGAGCTGCAGGCAGAGGTTGCGCTGGGAGCCCTGGAGGGTGACGTCAGACGGATAGTAATGGTAAGGCCCGACTCCGAGAGAGATGCCCTGGAGAAGATATTCTCCTTGCTAGAGAGGGCCCAAGGGGGGGCGTGCCAAAGTGGTACAGTTACGAAGTCACTTCTTTAACCGGCCCCAGCGAGAGGGTGAGACACTGATGCAATACTCCAATGCTCTACAAGAGACGCTGAATGAGATACGACGGCGAGACCCCGATGCCATGGAAACCTTCCGGGAAGTGGATCGGCTACTACGAGATCAGTTCATAGTGGGCCTCTCCGATAAGTTCTTACAAGATAAGTTACATGAGATGACCCGAACAACGGCCGATATGACATTCTATAGCATCTAATAAACATAAAACCTGGCGCTCCTCACTCCCTCCTTGCTTTCCTCTCTCCTATATCAATCTGGTTCGCTTACTGCATAAAAAGTGTGTGTAACACTCACAAAAATAAATAAATGTTTTTAATATTCTATAGCATCTACCTAGCTGCGGTAGAGAGAGAAGAAGAACCCCTACCGGCGGCTGCGAGGGTAGTGAATAGCACGCACGCTACAAGGGATCACCCGGGTCCTGAAGAATTGGAGACTCTAAAGGATGTAGTCCAGGCTCTGCGGGCAGAAATGAAAGAGCTTCGGCTGGAAGTGTCTCAGATGAAGGCAAAGCCGCCCCAGCCTCTGGCAACAATCTCCACACTTCGTTCTACTCCACCCAGGGTGACTCAGGGGAGGGGGCCCGTCAGAAGAGGGCCGCTCTGTTGGGCTTGACGTAAATACGGCCATATCGCCAGAGAGTGCCTCGGACAGGCAGCACCTGAGCCGCCGTTAAACTCCCAACCGCTGCAGTAGCTGGGCATCCTGCAGCGGTACACCAGAAGTTAAGCCCTATGCGTGAAGACCATGACTTGTATGCCAGAAGCCCCGTTATTGAAGCTGAGTTGGAAGGGCTGAAGGTCTGCTGCCTAGTTGATACAGGGTCAGAGTGCACCCTTATGCCTTTAGAGTTCTTTGAAAGGCACTTCCAGCATATGATTGAACCCGAAGATGGGAGCGTTATCCGGCTGACTGCTGCCAATAACAGGGAGATGGATGTCCGAGGAATAGTCTGGATGCAGGTCAGACTGTTTGGACAAGACATCGGCAAGAAGGGGGTCGTGCTGGTTGACCATTCGGCACGGAAAGGAATGGATGTGACCCTGGGTATGAATGTATTGAGAGACTTAGACCACCAGCTTTATGCCAAGGAAGGGCCAAAGTACTGGCAACGGGCCACCACGCACCAGCCAACTCAGAAGCTTTTACAACAGATGGTGAGAAGCTGTAGCCTGCAAAAGAGTAACCTATCTGGTCAGCCCATTGGAAAGGTCAGGGTGCTACGGAATTCCCCGGTGAAGATCCCACCTCGACAAGAACGAGTGCTAATGCTGCCGGTGGGGGCTGGACGAAGGTTGAATGGGCTGGAGGTCCTGATCGAGCCCGCTTATCAGGGGGAACCATCGACTCATCCGCTGGTAGCCCGGGCCCTGGCCATTGTGAAGGATGGATGTGTACCCGTACGCTGCCGTAATGTGGTGGACTGCAAGTTGACCGTCCCCAGAAACACCTTGCTGGCCGCAGTCTATGTGTTTGATGGTGGTATTGTTCGACGGAGGGGTTTCACACTACAGCCTGATAGGAGATCAGCCTGGACCTACGCTGTGGAGACTCATCAAAAGGAAACCCCAACAGAAGAATGGAACGGTCAAATGATTATGGCCCGGATGGGAGTGGATTGCCAGACGCTGACTCCGGGGGAACAAAAGCTGCTGGAAGAAACCCTTTGGGAGTTTCAAGAAGCCTTCTCGAGACATGATGAAGACTTTGGGTGTGCTGTTGCCATTGAACACGAAATCCCGACTGGCGATGCTGCACCAATCAGGGAACGTTACCGGCAAATCCCACCTAAGATGTACCAGGAGGTGAAAAATATGGTGGCCAGCATGTTGGAAAACCGGGTGATACAGGAGAGTCAGAGCCCTTGGGCTGCTCCAGTAGTTTTAGTGCGGAAGAAAGATGGGAGTCTCCGGTTCTGTGTGGATTACCGGAAGCTGAATGCTCAGACCGTCCGGGATGCCTACCCCCTTCCGCGGATTGAGGAGTCATTGTCAGCCCTAAGTCAAGCAAAATTCTTCTCGACTCTTGACCTGGCTAGTGGATATTGGCAGGTGCCGGTGGCCAAGAAAGATAAAGCCAAGACAGCCTTCATTCTACCTATGGGGCTCTATGAGTTTAATCGGATGCCTTTCGGCCTCTCCAATGCTCCGGGAACATTCCAGCGATTGATGGAGCACTGTCTGGGAGATCTCAATTTTGAGTCAGTATTGATATACCTGGATGACATAGTAGTGTTTGGGGCCTCCTTTGAAGATCACCTCCAGAAGCTAAGACAAGTCCTAGGACGACTACGAGAGCATGGGCTCAAGATCAAGCCCAAGAAATGCCAACTGTTCCAACAGCAGATAGAGTACTTAGGACATGTAGTCACCTCGGAGGGAGTGAAGCCGGCCCCCAACAAGGTGGAGGCTGTCCAGAAGCGGCCCCAACCCAGTACACTACGAGAGGTGCGGGCGTTCGTGGGACTGGCTGGCTACTACCGCAGGTTTATACACAAGTTTGCCCATCTGGTGGGCCCATTAAATGAGTTACTAAGGGGCACTTCTGGGGGCCCAAAGAAGCGTCCCATTGACTGGGGACCTCGGCAACAAGAGGCTTTTGAAGCGGTGAAGGAGTCACTGACCAGTGCCCCGATCTTGGCTTATGCACGGTTCGACACCCCATTCCTGCTATACACTGATGGAAGCCTTCATGGTCTGGGGGCTGTCTTATTCCAAGTCCAGGATGGACGGGAAAGAGTCATCGCCTATGGGAGCCAGTCCCTGAGAGACTCAGAGCGCAACCCTGATAACTACAGCTCCTTTAAACTGGAACTACTGGCGCTGGTGTGGGCCATGACCGAAAGGTTTGCCGAGTACCTGACAGGTGCAGAAGTAACTGTGATGACGGATAATAACCCGTTGGCACATCTGGAGAATGCCAAGCTCGGTGCACTCGAGCAGAGATGGATGGCCCGCCTTTCCAAGTACAATTATCGCATCAAGTTCCGGTCCGGTAGGGAGAATGGCAACGCCGATGCACTCTCCCGGGTCTCTGTAGGACAGTCAGCTCAGAGAATCGATGAGTTAGAAGACACTGAAACTCCTGACCTTGGTCGCCTACCTATGTTCCAGGATGTGGCACATACAAGTGGGGTGGCGTCTGGGATGACTCTAGTGCTGGGAAAAACTCTGGCTGATTGGGAGAGAGTCCAGAATGCCTGCCCTGATTTGTGGAAAGTAAAAGAGTGGGTTCAGAACAAGATATGGCCTCGGCCAGAAGAGCGGGCTGGCCTGACCCCAGAGGGTCAAAAGTTGTTGAGGCAATGGGACAAGCTGACAGTTACCCAGGGCCTCTTGTGCCGGACCATATACTTACAGTCAGAACTGCAGCACCGACAACAGATTGTCATCCCCATGTCATTGGGGCCAGAGGCCGCCAGGGAAGCTCATGAAAAAGGTGCTCATTTCGGGAGTGAAAAGACATTCAAGTGGCTTCAACGTCTGGTATACTGTCCAGATCTGGGTGATATGGTGGCCACTGCATGTCTCAGGTGTCGACTCTGCGGGCTGAGTAAGAGCACTGAACAGCGGGCTCCTGTACAGGCCATCTGCACCTCAGCACCACTAGAGCTTCTTATGATTGACTATGTGCAAATTGGGTACTCTACCTCAGGACAGTCATACTGTCTAGTCATGACAGACCATTTCACAAAATATGCAGTAGCTGTACCCACCAGGGACCAGACAGCAGAGTCGGCTGCTGAAGCGGTCTGCAAACACTTTATACAGGTGTTTGGGTGTCCACAGAGAATACATTCGGACCAGGGGGCATGTTTCCAGGGTACTCTCATGAATGAGTTGTACCAGCTGTATGGGATCGAACGCTCCTGCACCACACCGTATCACCCCCAAGGAAACGGGGCTTGCGAACGTTTCAACCGCACTTTGCTCCAGATGTTGCGGACTCTAGAGGATAATCAAAAGGCCCGGTGGCCCGAGTACCTGCCTGAGTTGATGTGGGCCTATAACAATAGAGTACATAGTACTACAGGGTACTCCCCACACATGCTCATGTTTGGGAGAGCCGGGCGGGAGATTGAAGACCTCCACATGCCCAATCCAATGGGACCACAACCGAGAAGTACCACTGCTTGGGTGCAGGAGCACCGCCGCCGCCTGAGAACGGTGCACAAGGTTGTGGGGGAACGCCTGGGACGAGTGATACACCCTAATCCAAAACCAGTACTAAGGGATGAGTTTGCCCCAGGTGATAGAGTCATGGTCAAAGCCAAACGGCCGTCAGGAAAGTTGGATGGGCGGTGGGAGGCCGTTCCGTACACAGTGAAAAGAAGGGTTGACCCTGCTATTCCGGTCTATGAGGTAGAGCCGGTTGATGTTTCTGAGCCTCCCACGCTGCGAAGATCGGCGAGGCCTAATGTTGGTGTGCCTCCACAGCGCTACGCACGAGATGAGTTTGTTTGGGGAGGGTTGCCGAGGACAACAACCTCTAGTGGGGTGTAGTGTTGGGCGAACAGTGTTCGCCACTGTTCGGGTTCTGCAGAACATCACCCTGTTCGGGTGATGTTCGAGTTCGGCCGAACACCTGACGGTGCTCGGCCAAACCGTTCGGCCATATGGCCGAACTAAGAGCGCATGGCCGAACGTTCCCCGAACGTTCGGCTAGCGCTGTGATTGGCCGAACGGGTCACGTGGTTCGGACCCGAACGCGCTCTGATTGGCCGAACGGTCACGTGGTTCGGGTAAATAAATACCCGAACCACGTCATATCTCCGCCATTTGTCTGTGGGTTTAGCTTTGGGTAGGCAGGCAGGGTAGTTCGCGCTCCAGCCACGCTAGCCAGGGTCCCCCCTGTCATTGTGTCACTGCTGGGAACAGTAGTACACCGCTTGCTCAGCCACACTATATAGCATTCTGTTTACTGCCACTCTGTGTACCTCGCTCAGCCACACTATATAGCATTCTGTTTACTGCCACTCTGTGTCTGCTGGGAATAGTAGTACACCGCTTGCTCAGCCACACTATATAGCATTCTGTTTACTGCCACTCTGTGTACCTCGCTCAGCCACACTATATAGCATTCTGTTTACTGCCACTCTGTGTCTGCTGGGAATAGTGGTACACCGCTCGCTCAGCCACACTATATAGCATTCTGTTCACTGTTCTGTGTCTGCTTGGAATAGTGGTACACCGCTCGCTCAGCCACACTATATAGCATTCTGTTTACTGTTCTGTGTCTGCTGGGAATAGTGGTACACCGCTCGCTCAGCCACACTATATAGCATTCTGTTTACTGTTCTGTGTCTGCTGGGAATAGTGGTACACCGCTCGCTCAGCCACACTATATAGCATTCTGTGCACTGTTCTGTGTCTGCTGGGAATAGTGGTACACCGCTCGCTCAGCCACACTATATAGCATTCTGTTCACTGTTCTGTGTCTGCTGGGAATAGTGGTACACCGCTCGCTCAGCCACACTATATAGCATTCTGTTTACTGTTCTGTGTCTGCTGGGAATAGTGGTACACCGCTCGCTCATCCACACTATATAGCATTCTGTTCACTGTTCTGTGTCTGCTGGGAATAGTGGTACACCGCCCGCTCAGCCACACTATATAGCATTCTGTTCACTGTTCTGTGTCTGCTGGGAATAGTGGTACACCGCTCGCTCAGCCACACTATATAGCATTCTGTTCACTGTTCTGTGTCTGCTGGGAACAGTAGTACACCGCTCGCTCAGCCAGAGTATATAGCATTGTGTTTACTGCCACTCTGTGTACACCGCTCAGCCAGACTATATACCATTGTTTACTGACACTCTGTGTACACCGCTCAGCCAGACTATATACCATTGTTTACTGACACTCTGTGTACACCGCTCAGCCAGACTATATACCATTGTTTACTGCCACTCTGATTCTGCTGGGAACAGTAGTACACCGCTCGCTCAGCCAGACTATATAGCATTGTGTTTACTGCCACTCTGTGTACACCGCTCAGCCAGACTATATACCATTGTTTACTGACACTATGTGTACACCGCTCAGCCAGACTATATACCATTGTTTACTGAAACTCTGTGTACACCGCTCAGCCAGACTATATACCATTGTTTACTGCCACTCTGATTCTGCTGGGAACAGTAGTACACCGCTCGCTCAGCCAGACTATATACCATTGTTTACTGACACTATATAGCAGACTATATAGCATTGTGTGTACACCGCTCAGCCAGACTATATACCATTGTTTACTGACACTCTGTGTACACCGCTCAGCCAGACTATATACCATTGTTTACTGCCACTCTGATTCTGCTGGGAACAGTAGTACACCGCTCGCTCAGCCAGACTATATACCATTGTTTACTGACACTCTGTGTACACCGCTCAGCCAGACTATATACCATTGTTTACTGCCACTCTGATTCTGCTGGGAACAGTAGTACACCGCTCGCTCAGCCAGACTATATACCATTGTTTACTGACACTCTGTGTACACCGCTCAGCCAGACTATATACCATTGTTTACTGCCACTCTGATTCTGCTGGGAACAGTAGTACACCGCTCGCTCAGCCAGACTATATACCATTGTTTACTGACACTATATAGCAGACTATATAGCATTGTGTGTACACCGCTCAGCCAGACTATATACCATTGTTTACTGACACTCTGTGTACACCGCTCAGCCAGACTATATACCATTGTTTACTGCCACTCTGATTCTGCTGGGAACAGTAGTACACCGCTCGCTCAGCCAGACTATATACCATTGTTTACTGACACTCTGTGTACACCGCTCAGCCAGACTATATACCATTGTTTACTGCCACTCTGATTCTGCTGGGAACAGTAGTACACCGCTCGCTCAGCCAGACTATATAGCATTGTGTTTACTGCCACTCTGTGTACACCGCTCAGCCACACTATATAGCATTGCGTACTCTGCCAGTCAGTGTGTATATTGCTGGGATCAGTAATACTCCACTCACCGTCAACCACTATATGAGCTCAACATGAGTTCCCCAGAGACCTCCGCTGTGAGCAGCACTCCCAACAACAGCAACAGCCAACGCCCCACGCAAGCTATAACATCCACCCCAGCAGCCAGTGGTCAGCAGCAGCCCTCCCCGGAGGAGAACGTTGTGTCCATCAGTCCGTCGCCAGAGCGATTAATGAGGGCTGCCATTGAGGAGATGATGGGGCCTGATGTGGAGGAGGAGGTCTGGCTCAGGCCAGCATCCCAAGTTAATGTTGAGGACGATGAGGGGTCTGTGTCTGGGGATGTTGGGGTGGCAGAGGTGGTGGGTGGGTCAGACTCAGGAGAAGAGTTGTATGATGAGGATGATGATCGGGACCATCTGTATGTGCCTCAGAGTCCGACCCCGGAAAACATGTTGTATCGTGTGTTTAGGTACTAAAATCTGCGTTCCCTCCCAGTAGTGTTGGGCGAACAGTGTTTGCCACTGTTCGGGTTCTGCAGAACATCACCCTGTTCGGGGTGACTATATAGCAGACTATATAGCATTGTGTTTAATGCCACTCTGTGTACACGGCTCAGCCACACTATATAGCATTGTGTTTACTTCCACTCTGTGTCTGCTGGGAACAGTAGTACACCGCTCACCCGCCACTGTATAGCATTGTGCTCTGTGTCACTGCTGACAATAGTAGTACACCGCTCACCCACCACTGTATAGCATTTCTGTACTGCCACTGTACTGCTGCCAGTCAGCGTGTACTTTAAGGATAAGTGAAATGAGGAAGAAATCCGGTGAAAGAGGGAGGGGCAAGGGAAGAGGTGTTTCCCCTGACGGTTCACGTACAGGCCACAGGGGAGCACCCAAGAAAACCCACTCAATACTGCCCATGTTGTCCAGGACAACAACCCTCACAGATCCAAAAGAACAGGACCAGATAATTACTTGGATGACCTCTCAAGCGTCCAGCAGTGGGTTAAGCAGCACCAGCACATCACGCACGAGGTCCGAGTCCTCAGCCAGTTAAAGTCTGGGCTTTCTTTGAAGACTGCACTGAGGATGTTACCATGGCGATTTGCAAGGTGTGCAAGACCCGCCTGAGCAGGGGGAAAAGTATTAACAACCTCTCCACCACCAGCATGAGCCGCCACATTCTATCCAAACATCCCACTCTGTGGGCAAACGCGGCAGGACAGGGTACCACCAGCAACACTGCCTCCCTTGGGTTCACCAGACTCACCACCAGACCCGCCTCAGCAGCAGCAGTAGCCCAGCCATTGCGTGGTTCACAACATTCACAAACATCAGACGATGCTGACACTGTCACTTTCCGGACTAGTGCTCTTGAGGTCTCCCAGTGTTCATCAAACACAACAACCAACAGCCCTTCGGTGTGCAGCGCTACGGTTGAGTTGTCTGTCTCTGAGATGTTTGAGCACAAGAGGAAATTGCCAGCAAATGACCCCCGGGCCGTGGCAGTAACAGCCAGCCAGCATAGCCAAGCTTCTGGCCTGCGAAATGCTGCCATATCGAGTGGTGGAGACAAACAGCTTCAAGGGCATGATGTCAGTGGCCATCCCACGTTACGTTGTTCCCAGCCGCTACCACTTTGCGCGCTCTGCAGTGCCTGAGTTGCATGAGCACGTGGTCAGCTAAATAACCCGAAGCTTGAAGAATGCCGTTGCCTGCAAGGTTCACCTCACCACTGACACCTGGACGAGTGCGTTCGGCCAGGGTCGATACATCTCCCTTACCGCGCACTGGGTGAACCTTGTGGAGCCTGGCAGCGATTCCTCACCTGCTACGGCGCGGGTGTTGCCCACGCCGCAAACAGCTGGATAACAACAGCAGCACCTACCTCTCTGACTCCTTCTCCTCCAACGCATCTCAAAGCTGTACCTCATCCGGAAATGCTAACCCAGCACCAGCAGCAGTAGGATCGTGGAAGCAGTGCAGCACAGCTGTTGGCATGCGTCAGCAAGCGTTGCTGAAGCTGATCTGCCTTGGGGATAAGCAGCACACAGGGGAGGAAATTTGGAGGGGAATAAAGGAACAGACGGATTTGTGGCTGGCACCGCTGGACCTGAAACCGGGCATGAAGCTAGACACCTGGCACGAACTGGCAATGTACGCAATAGAGGTGCTGGCTTGCCCGGCAGCCAGCGTTATGTCGGAACGCTGTTTCAGTGCTGCCGGAGGCATCATCACAGATCGGCGTATCCGCCTCTCCACAGAAAATGCAGACCGTCTGACTCAAATTAAAATGAATCAATCCTGGATTGGAAACGACTACGCAACACTCCTGGACCCCAACCAAGTAACATGACCGATGAACATCTGGGATGGTTTAGCGTTTCCGGTCCCTGTTTATTGAACCTCTCATCTGTATTACATTTATGACTGCATGGCGGCAAAAAGCATTGCTGCTATATCCGCACGCTTTTTGTCCTCATGCAAGGCCTGGGTTGTTGTGTCTCACAAAGCGTGGCCTTCTCCTCCTGCGCCTCCTCCTGTTCCATCACGTGTGCTGCTGCTGCTGCTGCTGCTGCTGCTGCTGGGTTACCGTTGCCGGTCCCTGTTTATGGAACCTCTTATCTTTATTACATTTATGACTACATGGCGGTACAAAGCATGCTATCCGCACGCTTTTTGTCCTCATGCAAGGCCTGGGTTGTTGTGTCTCACAAAGCGTGGCCTTCTCCTCCTGCGCCTCCTCCTGTTCCATCACGTGTGCTGCTGCTGCTGCTGCTGGGTTACCGTTGCCGCGTGGTCCCTGTTTATGGAACCTCTTATCTTTATTACATTTATGACTACATGGCGGTACAAAGCATGCTATCCGCACGCTTTTTGTCCTCATGCAAGGCCTGGGTTGTTGTGTCTCACAAAGCGTGGCCTTCTCCTCCTGCGCCTCCTCCTGTTCCATCACGTGTGCTGCTGCTGCTGCTGCTGCTGCTGGGTTACCGTTGCCGCGTGGTCCCTGTTTATTGAACCTCTTATCTTTATTACATTTATGACTACATGGCGGTACAAAGCATGCTATCCGCACGCTTTTTGTCCTCATGCAAGGCCTGGGTTGTTGTGTCTCACAAAGCGTGGCCTTCTCCTCCTGCGCCTCCTCCTGTTCCATCACGTGTGCTGCTGCTGCTGCTGCTGCTGCTGCTGCTGGGTTACCGTTGCCGGTCCCTGTTTATGGAACCTCTTATCTTTATTACATTTATGACTACATGGCGGTACAAAGCATGCTATCCGCACGCTTTTTGTCCTCATGCAAGGCCTGGGTTGTTGTGTCTCACAAAGCGTGGCCTTCTCCTCCTGCGCCTCCTCCTGTTCCATCACGTGTGCTGCTGCTGGGTTAGCGTTGCCGCGTGGTCCCTGTTTATTGAACCACTTATCTTTATTACATTTATGACTGCATGGTGGTACAAAGCATGCTATCCGCACGCTTCTTGTCCTCATGCAAGGCCTGGGTTGTTGTGTCTCAAAGCGTGGCCTTCTCCTCCTGCGCCACCCTCCTCCTGTTCCATCACGTGTGCTGCTGCTGGGTTAGCATTACCGGTCCCTTTTCCTGGAACCTCTTATATGTATTACATTTATGACTGCATGCCGACAAAAAGCATGTTACCTGTGCAAAGAAAACAGACATTTCCCGCATTTAAAAGACAGTTTTCCCTTTGAAACTTTAAAATCGATTTTCTCAAAAACTATAAGCTCTTTTTGCTAAAAAATTTTTTCCTCTTGTACCCACTCCCAAGGTGCACATACCCTGTAAATTTGGGGTATGTAGCATGTAAGGAGGCTTTACAAACCACAAAAGTTCGGGTCCCCATTGACTTCCATTATGTTCGGAGTTCGGGTCGAACACCCGAACATCGCGGCCATGTTCGGCCTGTTCGGCCCGAACCCGAACATCTAGATGTTCGCCCAACACTAGTGGGGTGGCATGTGAGATTGTCAAGAATCTTGCCTGAATTAAGTTCTGAAGTGACAGTTTGCATTTTGGCCACTAGATGCTGCCTGTATCAGAAAGTGATAACCTAATGCTGCTGAGGGTCGGGATAAACAAGCAAGAGAGGTGGGGCCTGGCAGCTCTAGAGAGACCAGGAAGAGAAGACAGACAGACATGGTTGTTTTTGTGGAGAGCTGTCTGTGAAAAGGACAATCTGGATCCATCCAAGCTGCAGAGAGGCTGAGCGCTGTTTTCCCCTTGAATCCTGCTTGCTGGAGTGGAGATTGTTCCCAGTTAGCTGTTCTTGGCTTAGGATTCTACGCCAGCTACCCATCAAGGCTGCAAGTGTGGTTGCAGGCCTGAGGCTGTCCTAAAGAGAGGCATCTTCTGATACCAAGTAGGAACAGGTCAGTGAACCCGGGTTCTTGTGTTTTCATTAAACTGTTTTTTTGTGGTACGGTACCTGAAGAAACTGAGACTTAGGCCTGCTTTAGGTAGATAGTTAGGAACTGTTTTTAGAAGGTCACACTGGATTGATACTGCAGTGCAGCAAGACTTTAGGCTCTACTGTACACTGCCAACGGATAGGGTTGATCCTGCAGTCCAGCATGACTTGTCCGCTCTGCTGTGTCTGCTAATGGCTAAGAGTGATTCTGCAGTTCAGTATGACTTGAGGCTCTACTGTAAACTGCCATCAGGTAGAGGTGTCCTGTTGGACAGAAGTGGGGACTCCAGGGTATAGGGTACCCTGTGTATTGCAAATCTTGTTGTGTTTGTAACTGTTCCTGTTAATACTTTCCAGTAAATAAAGTTTTGGTTGCACTAAGAAAAGCTTCAGAAGGAGAGGATGCAAAGCATGGAGAAGAAGCAATATAGGAACCAAAGAAAAAAAAAAAAAAAAAAAAAAAGGAAAGACGAGTGGGAGGAGGAGCAATCTTTAATCTCAGCGAAATGGCTTTAGATCAAAATGAAATTCATCTGCTAGATAAAGGCATGAAATTTTCTTATTGTCACTGATCTTTTTAAAGGCTTGTTGAATTAAATGTTGGCTTTTCTTCACTTTCATTATATCTCTGTTTATCAAATTACTGAAAATCTCTATATCTTGATTGCTTCCAGGTAGGAGGGTTAAATGTGGAGTTATTTTTAATTCCTCTAATCAGGTACGGAATTCACGGGCAGCTAAATTTCTAACAAAATTTACGGTATACCCGTAAATTTACGGGCGGTTGGCAACACTGGCTCCAACCACAAATACAGTGGATACTAGTCTTAACCACTTGAGGACCCACCCTTTACCCCCCCTTAAGGACCAGCGCTGTTTGTTTGGATCTGTGCTGGGTGGGCTCTGCAGCCCCCAGCACAGATCCGCGGCCACACAGAGCGATCAGATCGCCCCCCTTTTTTCCCCACTAGGGGGATGATGTGCAGGGGGGGTCTGATCGCTCCTCCTGTCTGGCATGTTGCGGGGGGGGCACCTCAAAGCCCCCCCCGCGGCGACATTCTCCCCCCTCCCTCTCCTACCTGCTCCCCCGGGAGATCTGGGCTGCACAGGACGCTATCCGTCCTGTGCAGCCAGTGACAGGCTGTCTTCTGTCACATGGCGGCGATCCCCGGCCGCTGATTGGCCGGGGATCGCCGATCTGCCTTACGGCGCTGCTGCGCAGCAGCGCCGTACAAATGTAAACAAAGCGGATTATTTCCGCTTGTGTTTACATCTAGCCTGCGAGCCGCCATCGGCGGCCCGCAGGCTATTCACGGAGCCCCCCGCCGTGATTTGACAAGAAGCAGCCGCTCGCGCGAGCGGCTGCTTCTTGATTAATTAAGCTGCAGCTGGCGACGCAGTACTGCGTCGCTGGTCCTGCAGCTGCCACTTTGCCGACGCACGGTATAAGCGTGCGGTCGGCAAGTGGTTAATCGCCAACACCTGATTAGAGGAATTAAAAATAACTCCACATTTAACCCTCCTACCTGGAAGCAATCAAGATATAGAGATTTTCAGTAATTTGATAAACAGAGATATAATGAAAGTGAAGAAAAGCCAACATTTAATTCAACAAGCCTTTAAAAAGATGAGTGAAAATAAGGAAATGGTAATCAAACCACCGGATAAAGGGGAAGAATTGTTTTGTGTAAAACTCAAATTGGGCTGATTCACTAAACAGTGCTATTTCATAGCGTGCACGCCATTTCATAACGCGCATATGGCGTAATGCTGTGTGCGCTATCGGCATAACGCCACAATCGCTATCAGCATGTACAGTAGATCACCGATGTTTTTAATGTTAAAAACCGTTGACAAACGTTAACATTGCGCGTGTACACTTCTATGCGCTTAAATTAATGTGTGTAACATTCCCTGAAGTGGCAGCTGTGGATATCTCCGCAGCTGCCCCGGTTTCCTCGGCGAGGGGTCTGCCCGTTCCTCCGGCGTCTAGCACGCCAAGGACGGGATTGTCAGTTGCTCATAGGGTCGCTGTATCGCGCGGGCACACGCTCAGACAGGACGTTTATGCTGGGAGGAAGCGCGTCAGCTGACCTGCCGGCTGACGTCAGGGGAGACTCACGGCGCTCCTGATTGGTTGATCGGAGGGGGCGCGGCCGTGGGGGTCTCCTCTGCTTCATAAGCCTCTGGGAATCACTCCTGTGTGAGCGCTCAGACCTTAGGCAGTATCTGGTGTGCTTTGATCCGGGAGGAAACCGGGAATTTCACACAAGACTAGGATTATTGTATTGTTATTTGATATTCTGTGTACGACTCTGGCTCACCTCTGACCTTGCTCTTGCTTATCGATTCTGCACATCTGACTGTTGCTGATATATCACTACTCTCTTGCCTACCGATTCTGTACTGTACCTGCCTGCTGTTGCCGCTCCTTGACTGTCTGACCATTCTACTCACCAGTGAGCACTGGCGTATCTGGGTAAAATAGTGCCTATGGCAAACACTTAAATTGTGCCCCCACATCCCCAGCCCCGCCCCCAAAAAGAGTCTCATTCCCCCGTAATAAACGCAGCCAGGTGCCTCAAGATAAGAAATTAAATAGCCAGGTGCTTCAAGATATTTCAGTAGCAGTGTCCCCTATATACATAATTTGAGTATATATGTTCCACAGACAATAGAATTAAGAAGACTCGTGCTTCTAGATATCAGTATAAGGTAGTTATATGTGCACCCCACATTTGAAAAGTGCTCATCTAAGGACAGTTATTGGCATGACTATGTACTCTGTACAGTGCTGTAGAAGATGTTAGAGCTATATGAATACATACTAATAATAATATGATTGGACATTAGACTAGGACTATGGTAGGATTAAATTGTGAGCTCCTCGGAGGACATTCAGTGGCATGCCTAGGTGCTCTATAAAGTGCTGCAGAAGCGGTGTGTGCCTGTCCGTCTCCTGAATCGGACGTTCCTCCATTAGCAGTATACACGCCGCCAGCACATGACGTCACACTCACGCCAGCGTGCTATAGAACTAATGGAAGAGTGGCAGATTCATGAGATGGACAGGCACAGCGACACAGGTAATGTATAAATGCACACATCCATGTACATTTATATACTGGGGGGGGAGCGCAGGGAGTTTCAACACATTTGTCCCAATATTGCTCACCGTTTCAATCATGCACCTGATCGTGAAAGTCGGTCCTACTGACTCCTACATCTTGCAGTATATCCATCTTATACATGCAGCCAATTTTAGCCTGAAATTGGTTGCATGATCGATCAGACATGCACTTGGCGTCACCAATTTTCATCCGATTCGATTATAATAATCAAATCAGATGGTCATTGGCTGCCAAGTCACCTGATGTATGGCAACCTTAAGACCTTCTTAACAGAAAATGATAAACAGCAACTATACTTTATAAAATTAGGATGCAGAGAGCTCAAGAAGTTAGGACCAGCAGTGAAAGGGTTATTGAAAGAAAAATGCAGGCTAGAGTGAAGAGCAGACCATAGTACAGAGGTCAGGTCAGTGAGTGAATAGTGGAAGGAAGGGGGGATGAGCAGCTTACACAGTGGCCTCAATTCACTAAGTTTTATCAAACACTTTATCAAACGATTGATAATTTACTTCATGGGTAAAATCTGATTTTGAATTCACTAAGGTGTTAGATTTATTGAACGTTTTATTGATAAAACATTCGATAAATATATAACACTTTAGTGAATTCAAAATTAGATTTTAGCCATGAGGTAAATTATCAAACGTTTGATAAAGTGTTTGATAAAGCTTAGTGAATTGAGGCCAGTGTGTCTGGTTGTTGTCTGTAGACTGTCCCTCCTACCTGAGCCAGTCTTAGCAAAGCTGCAGATAAGAGCTAGGGAGTAAAGAGAAAGAAGCACTGCCTGCCCACCAATTATCACAGTAATGTGGATGCTAGTGCATCAGGTCACTAGGGGAGGTCAGGTGACTCATACTCTACGCTGAACATTCCATCCATCCATAGCTGTAAGCTGCATCAGTACACAGGCACAGTCTGATGCAGGCTGTGTCCTGTGTGTGCAAGAAGCAAAGCTGGGCTGCTGGCACTGGAGACAGGTAGTAACTTGCCTCTTTCTTACTTTGCACATGTCTCCTCAGCACCCATCTTTGCTTTAGCAGTCTCACCCTGCCCAGTACCTTTAGGAGCAGCAACGTTCTTTCCCATGCTCCTTCTGACACATCGCACTGGCACTACACGTGTTGGAGATACACAGTCGCACTCCTGCCTGGCCAGGGTCACATGGGGCCGGGCAGCCAGTGAGAGAGGAGTGAGTTACAATCCTCTCTCTCACTGGCTGCCCAGCCCCATGTGATCCTCATGCATGCTGGCTACAAGCGTGTGTATCTCTGCAGTCACAGACCGCAGCCATGGAAACAGTCGGGGCGCTGCCGGTTGTATTACATATTAGCCCCGGTTCTCAACCTCTAGCAATGCTGGCTCCTGCCTGCCTGTCTGTGTGTCACTCGGCTGCAGTGCAGCTACTCAGGGTTTTTAATTATGTGCCCCTTTAGAGGTGAACAACAAGGGCGCCTATAGCAGGTGCCCTATGTGCACGCCTCCAGATCCGCCTCTGCCAGTGAGCCCTGGTCACTGGTGAGGTGCTCACTGATAGTACCCACCAGCTCCTCTGGTGAGGTCTTGTCAAACTTATCAGTACTGTTGCACCAAGCACTATACACTCAGTATTTGCTAGCTATACTTGCATTATTGGTGATACTGCAGATCACTCCATAATCAGACATCTGTGTTGCTACACCAATCGTTACAGTGTGCTATAAGTTTTAATGCGCGTAAAGTTTTATGCGTACAACAACATTGACTCAAATGGTAACGGAACCAACTAGAGGGAATGCGTTACTGGATCTGATCATTTCTAATAGACTAGATAATGTATCAAATGTGCAGGTTCAAGAACATTTGGGAAATAGTGATCACAACATGATAGCGTTTGATCTGGTGACTGATAGGCCACGGGCCAGCGGGACCACTAAAACTATGAATTTTAGAAAAGCAAAGTTCAATCAAATTAGGCAGGCACTAAGTTTGGTGAACTGGGATAATGTACTACAAGCGGGAGGACACTGAAGGGAAATAGCAAGCTTTTAAACTTATTCTCAATCAATATTGTAGTATGTATATCCCATATGGAAACAAAATGTCTAGGAATAAAAAAGGCCTCTATGGATGAATAGAAAGGTTAGGGATAAAATGAAGAGGAAAAAGAATGCCTATAAGGTCCTAAAACAGGAGGGAGCCGAGGCTGCACTAAGCAATTATAAGGAGTGCAATAAAAATTGTAAAAAAGAAATTAGGCTGGCAAAGATCGAAGATGAAAATCAAAATCGCTAGGGATATCAAATCTAACCCAAAAAGTTTTACAAGTACATCAACTCAAAAAAAAAAAAAAAAAAGGAAAGGTTGACTGTATAGGACTCCTAAAGGATGAGGGTGGGAACTCAATGGTGGATGACCAAGGTAAGGCAGAGTTATTAAATGCTTTCTTTGCTTCTGTCTTCACAAAGGAAACAGCACTGTTGCAAATTACAGAGGCAGAAGAGTCTCAATCTTCTAACTGTAATATTAAATACTTAACGCAGG
Source organism: Hyperolius riggenbachi (assembly GCF_040937935.1). Lineage (NCBI taxonomy): Eukaryota > Metazoa > Chordata > Amphibia > Anura > Hyperoliidae > Hyperolius > Hyperolius riggenbachi. Next base: position 357,976,825 of record NC_090649.1, on the reverse strand, counting down.
AAGAAGTAAAGGCAAGACTAAATAAATTAAAAATAGACAAGGCACCTGGCCCGGATGGCATGCATCCTCGGGTCCTAAGGGAATTAAAGAGACACTGAAGCGAAAAAAAATATATATGATATAATGAATTGGTTGTGTACTATGAATAATTACTAGAAGATTAGCAGCAAAGAAAATATTCTCATATTCTTATTTTCAGGTATATAGTGTTTTTTCTAACATTGCATCACTCTATAATATGTGCAGATTACACAACACTCTGCATTCAAAATGAGTCTTTCAGAGCAGTCTGAAGTAATGAACTCTCCTCTAGCAGAGGAAAAGTAAACAGTTCAATTACAGTTGAGATAATAAAAGTCAGATAACAGCCCTCTCCACCACTAAGTTAGTCGGAGAGCTTAATAGCTTTTTTGCATAGAGATAACAACTGGAGTTTCTCAACTCTTCCTGTACTGGAAACAATTAGACTGATGTATCTGATCTTAATTTTTTTTTCTTAGCTGTACTACACATACAAATAATAATATCATCATTTTTTTTTTTGCTTCAGTGTCTCTAAGTTTAGTTATAGATAAACCCCTTTATCTTATCTTTTGTGACTCTTTCAACTGGCAGAGTCCCAGCGGATTGGCGTACAGCCCACGTTTTCCCATTATTTAAGAAGGGCACAAAATCAGATCCAGGAAATTATAGCCTGTAAGCTTAACATCAGTTGTAAAGCGCTTTTCTCCCATAGGACTCAAAGTGCATAGTTGTATCTCAGATTAATACAGGGTTGCAGGCTGGGTTGTGTTACAGAGGAGATAGTCAGATGTTCATAAATGCCAGACTAAAGAGGTAGGTTTTCAGTTTAGACTTAAATGCTTCCAGGGATGGAGCTGTCCTGAATGGGTGTGGCAGGGAGTTCCAAAGTGTAGGGGCAGCATGACAAAAGGCTCTGTCTGATAGACCTGTAAGCTTAACATCAGTTGTATGCAAACTATTTGAGGGGTTACTAAGAGATACTATACATGACTTCATAGTAGAAATTCTTATTTCTCAGGATCAACATGGGTTTACTAAAGACAGGTCCTGTTTGACTAACATGCTCAGCTTTTATGAGGTAGTGAATGCTAATATGGATATTGGGAATGCTGTAGATGTGATATACTTGGACTTTGCAAAGGCCTTCAACACTGTTCCCCACAAAAGTCTGGTGCAAAAGTTGAGGATGCAAGGACTGGGGAAGAGTGTGCGTGGATAGGGAACTGGCTAATGGACAGAAATCAAAGACTTGTGGTCAATGGATCGTACTCAAAATGGGAGACTGTTAGCAGTGGGGTCCCACAGGGGTCTGTACTGGGTCCAGTGCTCTTCAATTTATTTATTAATGACCTAGTAGATGCAGTAGTGAGCAATGTTGCCATTTTTGCAGATACAAAATTGTGCAGAATCATCAACTCTCAGGAAGATAGTGTCATATTGCAACAGGATCTGGATAGGATGGCTATATGGCCGCATAAATGGCAGATGAAATTCAATGTTGAAAAATGTAAAGTCATGCATTTTGGTCGTACCAATGGTCTAGCACCATACAAAATAAATGGGATACAGTTGGGGACATCAAACTTGGAGAAGGACTTAGGAGTACTCATCGACAACAAGTTAAATAATCGTACTCAATGCCAAGCCGCTGCAGCTAAAGCTAACAAAATTTTGGGATGCATTAAAAAGGGAAATAAAAACTCGAGATGCTAGCAGAATATTGCCCCTGTTTAACTCTCTAGTAAGGCCACATCTGGAATATGGAATTCAGTTCTGGGCACCACATTACAAAAAAAGATATTGCAGTTTTAGAGCAAGTGCAGAGACGAGCAACAAAATTGATACGTGGGATGGAAGGTCTCACTTACCAAGAAAGGTTAGATAAACTGGGTTTATTTAGTCTAGAGAAAAGACGCCTTAGAGGGGATCTAATTAACATGTATAAATACATCAGAGGGCAATATAATAGCTTGGCGGATGAGCTTTTTGTCCCTAGGCCTTCTCAAAGGACTAGAGGACATGATCTGCGCATGGAGGAAAAATGTTTTAGCCATTTATTTAGGAAAGGGTTCTTTACAGTAACAGTGATTAAGATGTGGAATGCATTGCCACAGGAAGTCGTTATGGCAAACTCTATACCTGCATTTAAAGGGGGCTTATATGCTTTCCTTGCGTTGAAAGACATCCATGGCTACAATTACTAGGTAATGCTGAATGATGTTTATCCAGGGATTTTATCTGATTGCCATCTGGAGTCGGGAAGGAATTTTTCCCTTTTGGGGCTAATTGGACCATGCCTTGTAAGGGTTTTTTCACCTTCCTCTGGATCAACAGGGATATGTGAGGGAGCAGGCTGGAGTTGTACTTTGTACTGGTTAAACTCGATGGACGTATGTCTTTTTTCAACCAAAATAACTATGTAACTATGTAACATGCGTAATTCCTGTAGCGCTATAGTTCTATTAAATAGCACTGTTTAGTGAACCAACCCAAATATAACAAATTAATGAATGACATTCTAGAAGATGGAGCCACATATGAAAGATTAAAGAAGGACCCAGGCCCAACATTTATGAATGAACTAACAAAATCAATACTAGAGGGAAAGGGGGAAAAAAAAAAAAAAATTGGATAGAGAAGCTGAATACCTAACCCCCTCCCCCCCCCCCCCCCCCCCTCTTACCGAACGCCAGCTATATATGCACTACCTAAAATTCACAATGATAGTACAAAAAATTATAATAAACAGGTAGACCTATTCACTGGCGTAACAAAAAAGGGAAGCAGCCCCTGCCCCCTAGGGTTGCAAACTCATCCCTTTAAATACTGACACATCTAATTTATACAGGTTCTGGGGCTTCTCAAAGATAATCAGTGCCTAACCTGCAGCTTACTAGCCACAAGACTCAAATTCTTGCAGGGGGGCCCAAGGACTTCTAGTTACGCCCCTGGACCTATTGTAAGTGGCATTGAATCCATCACGGCAAGATTGGGTGTGTTTTTATATTTTTTCCTGCAGCTACTAGTTACAAAGACTCCATCGTATCTTACAGATTCACGAGAACTAATTAAAATTCAGGTCAATGTGCAATTATCTGAACAATGCTACATAGTAACAGCTGACGTTACATCATTGTATACGGGAATAAATCAAGTAAAGGGAATCAAAGCACTGGGGCATTTTTTATGTCTCTGATCTCTTTGTAAAGGAAATAAATATTGGTCAAAATTTACAGAAACATAAATGCTTGGTATCTGTAAGGATTGATCATGCAGATCGTGGTCGTGACTAAAACCAGAATGGCAGATCCACGATCTATGCATGGCAATCCTTTAGGTTTAAACGAAACCAGAAGATCACACTGAAATACAAACGTCTGTACAACGGAGTAGAAATGATAAATGTGTTTATTTACAATTATGCACATACAACCAATATGCATGCAATCGTACAATGTGAGCACTGTGACCCGAAATCACCCTGACTGACTAATATTTACAATGAATATGCAAAGGCACAGGTAACACCATAGCAGCACACAGGAATTTGGTACACACATACATACATACATACATACATACATACATACATATATACATGATCTTCTCAAAAAATTTGCATATTGTGATAAAGTTCATTATTTTCTGTAATGTACTGATAAACATTAGACTTTCATATATATTTTAGATTCAAATACACACAACTGAAGTAGTTCAAGCCTTTTATTGTTTTAATATTGATGATTTTGGCATACAGCTCATGAAAACCCAAATTTCCTATCTCAAAAAATTAGCATATTTCATCCGACCAATAAAAGAAAAGTGTTTCTAAAACAAAAAAAGTCAACCTTCAAATAATTATGTTTAGTTATGCACTCAATACTTGGTCAGGAATCCTTTTGCAGAAATGGCTGCTTCAATGCGCCGTGGCATGGAGGCAATCAGCCTGTGGCACTGGTCGGGTGTTATGGAGGCCCAGGATGCTTCGATAGTGGCCTTAAGCTCATCCAGAGTGTTGGGTCTTGCGTCTCTCAACTTTCTCTTCACAATATCCCACAGATTCTCTATGGGGTTCAGGTCAGGAGAGTTGGCAGGCCAATTGAGCACAGTAATACCATGGTCAGTAAACCATTTACCAGTGGTTTTGGCACTGTGAGCAGGTGCCAGGTCATGCTGGAAAATAAAATCTTCATCTCCACAAAGCTTTTCAGCAGATGGAAGCATGAAGTGCTCCAAAATCTCCTGATAGCTAGCTGCATTGACCCTGCCCTTGATAAAACACAGTGGAACAACACTAGCTTCTGACATGGCACACCAGACCATCACTGACTATGGGTACTTGACACTGGACTTCAGGCATTTTCCTCTCCCCAGTCTTCCTCCAGACTCTGGCACCTTGATTTCCGAATGACATGTAAAAGTTGCTTTCATCCGAAAAAAGTACTTTGAACCACTGAGCAACAGTCAAGTGCTGCTTCTCTGTAGCCCAGGTCAGGCGCTTCTGCCGCTGTTTCTGGTTCAAAAGTGGGTTCATGCTTCCATCTGCTGAAAAGCTTTATGGAGATGAAGATTTCATTTTTCAGCACGACCTGGCACCTGCTCACAGTGCCAAAACCACTGGTAAATGGTTTACTGACTATGGTATTACTGTGCTCAATTGGCCTGCCAACTCTCCTGACCTGAACCCCATAGAGAATCTGTGGGATATTATGAAGAGAAAGTTGAGAGACACAAGACCCAACACTCCGGATGAGCTCAAGGCCGCTATCGAAGCATCCTGGGCCTCCATAACACCTGAGCAGTGCCACAGGCTGATTGCCTCCATGCCACGCCGCATTAAAGCAGTCATTTCTGCAAAAGGATTCCTGACCAAGTATTGAGTGCCTAACTGAACATAATTATTTGAAGGTTGACTTTTTTTGTTTTAAAAACACTTTTCTTTTATTGGTCGGATGAAATATGCTAATTTTTTGAGATAGGAAATTTGGGTTTTCATGAGCTGTATGCCAAAATCATCAATATTAAAACAATAAAAGGCTTGAACTACTTCAGTTGTGTGTATTTGAATCTAAAATATATGAAAGTCTAATGTTTATCAGTACATTACAGAAAATAATGAACTTTATCACAATATGCTAATTTTTTGAGAAGATCCTGTATATACACATGTCTCAGCAGAATCAGCACACAAGAGAATAGTTGTACAAGCCAGGATCAATAATCAGAGAATACGAAGTACAATGACAGAAAGCAGAGAATAGTCAGACTAGCAAGGATCAATACCAGGAGTTCAGACTGTAGGAACAGAGTTCAGGAACACAGGAAGGTTGGCCAGAGTCACAACACTGCAAGGAGTCAAGGCAAAATGATCTAGCAAAGTCCGGCCTTAAATATGCAGCACATTGATCAGGTGACTGGCCAGAATACTTCACAGTCCATCTGCTGGTGAGCAGAGTAGTTGCACAGCTCCCCACATATGAGAGCCACCTGCTGGTAGACAGTGGAAGTCCACATCAAGTTCCTCAGTGCTGCCACCAGCAGGATGAGAAAGGCACCGATCATGACAGTACCCCCCTCTTTAGGAGCGGACTCCGAACGCTCCACATGATCAGAGTTAAAGCTGCCCCCGGGGTGCCAATAGAGGAGCCGAGACTGGGTGGGCAGGGAGGGAGAAAATTCTAAAAAAAAAAATCTAGATGGACCACAGGAGTCTTAGGCGGCTGGACCCAAAGATGCTGGAGAGCCTTGACATTATGTGACTGGAAAGAGTCACGCAGAAACACAGCTTGGGAAGCAGAAACATCAGGATCCAAAGGAGCAGGAACAGACTGGAACCCATCAGGATCAAGAAGAGCAGGAGCAGACTTGGAAGCAACAACAGGAACAGCAGACTTAAAAGCAACAACAGGAACAACAGACTTGGAAGCAACAACAGAGGTCTGTGACATCTGAGCAGCACACTGGAAAACTTCAGGTAGTGCTGCAGGCAGATTAGCAACAGACTGAATAGTCTCAGACAGGGTGGCAACAGACTGAATAGTCTCAGACAGAGTGGCAACAGACTGGTACCCTGATACAGTCTGTGTGGGCTGGAACAGAGCCTGTGCGGCCTGGGAGCAAAGTTCTGTGGGCTGGGAGCAAAGGTCTGCGGGCTGGGACATTGCAGGACTGGATACTGCAGGATTAACATTCTGGAGCTCTGCAGGCCTGGCTGGCTGACCCACTGTCAGCAAATCTAGTCCATGAAAAAGTCCAAAAAGAAAGGCAAGGGACTGCTCAGGACTGACTGGAGATTGCTGAGGACACAAATCAACTGGAGTCTGTATGGAGCTGGATGGAGTCTGCACGGAGCTGGATGGAGTCTGCACGGAGCTGGACGGAGTCTGCACGGAGCTGGACGGAGTCTGCACCGACCTGGACGAAGTCTGCACATGCTGAATGGAGCTGGTGGGAAAGAATTTCTTTTTGGATGCAGAAATAGAACCACGGTTTTTGCCAAGACCAAGGTGTGAGTCTGGCTACAGTTTGCAATGGGGTTTTGACTGCAATTGGACATGCAGGTTGTGAACTCTGGACATGGTGATTATACTGAGAGTTGGCAGGTTTAACAGAGGGAAGAAGAGAAGAAGACTTAGAATATAGAATGTCTTGCCAAACTTCCAACAAAGCTGCAGCAGGTTCATACTCACATAGGTCATTGACCATCAGAGATTTCACTCCACACATACAATTCCTAATAAACTCCTCATCTTGTTGCAAATAGAATGACAAACTCTTTCCTATCATTCTTCAAATAGCCATAATAAGCATTGATCTCTTCTGCAGTAAAATCAAAAACTGACTCAATTGTTGTAATCCTTCCACTCATTAGTTTCCTCAATCTCATGCATGCATCTGCACTAGAATCAACCAACAAGATTTCCTTTCAAACTTGGATCAGAGCAGAGGCAGCTTCACGCTGACACAGTCTGTAATCAATCATAGTTTTCACAGCATGTACATATTTAGCCAGACATGAACTTTTCACTTTAGAATAATGTTTTAAGAAACTTTTCCTATCTTTCTTTAACCTCCTTGCCGGTCTAAAAAAATCCGGCAAGGAGGCAGCGCCGCACATTTTTTTAATTTTTTTTTTTTTTAAATCATGTAGCGAGCCAAGGGCTCGCTACATGATAGCCGCTAAGCGGCGGCATCCCCCCACCCACTCCGATCGCCTTCGGCGATCAGAGTATGCAGGGAATCCCGTTGAGAACGGGATTTCCTGCAGGGCTTCCCCGGTCGCCATGGCGACGGGGTGGGATGACGTCACCGACGTCATGGACGTCGGGACGTCATAGGGAATCCCGATCCGCCCCTCAACGCTGCCTGGCACTGATTGGCCAGGCAGCGCAGGGCTCTGAGGCGGCGAGCGGCGGCGATCGGAAGTTACAAGCAGCTAGCAAAGTGATAGCTGCTTGTAACAAAAAAAAAAAAATTATGCAAATCGGCCCAGCGGGGCCTGAGATATCCTCCTGCGCAGGTTACCCCGAGCTGAGCTCGGGATAACCGGCAAGGAGGTTAAATAATCAAATATATAGTTAATATCATCTGCACAAAAGACAGGAGATAAACGGGATTGATTCCTAGCTGGCAGAGAATTAATTTGGTTATTAACCACTTCCCGACCGCCGTATATACAATTGGCGGCCGGGAAGTGGACGCCGCAAGGACCGCCGTATTGACAATTGGCGGCGGTCCTTGTATGGGCATGGACGGAGCGATCGCGTCATCCGTGACGCGATCCTCCGCCTGGCGCCGCTCACCCGCCGCAACATCCCGCCGGCCATACGGAAGCGCCGGCGGGATGTTAACCCAACGATCGCCGCATACAAAAAGTGTATAATACACGAGGGACCACCAGGGCAGGCTGCAGCCACCCTAGTCTGCACCAAGCACACTGATTTCCCCCCCCCCTGCCCCAGATCGCCCACAGCACCCATCAGACCCCCCCCCTGCCCACCCCCCAGACCCCTGTTTGCACCCAATCACCCATCAATCACTCCCTGTCACTATCTGTCAACGCTATTTTTTTTTATCCCCCCCCTGCCCCCCGCTCCCTCCTGATCACCCCCCCACCCCTCAGATTCTCCCCAGACCCCCCCCCCCCCATGTACTGTATGCATCTATCCCCCCTGATCACCTGTCAATCACCCATCAAATCACCCGTCAATCACCCCCTGTCACTGCCACCCATCAATCAGCCCCTAACCGGCAATCTGATCACCCCCCCACACCAATAGATCGCCCGCAGATCCGACATCAGATCACCTCCCAAATCCATTGTTTACATCTATTCTCTCCTCTAAACACCCACTAATTACCCATCAATCACCCATCAATCACCCCCTATCACTTTTACCTATCAGATCAGACCCTAATCTGCCCCTTGCGGGCACCCAATCACCCGCCCACACGCTCAGATTGCCCTCTGACCCCCCCTTATCAATTCACCAGTGCATTAATTACATCTGTTCTTCCCTGTAATAACCCACTGATCACCTGTCAATCACCTGCCAATCACCTATCACCCATCAATTACCCCCTGTCACCCCCTGTCACTGCCACCCATCAATCAGCCCCTAACCTGCCCCTTGCGGGCAATCTGATCACCCACCCACACCATTAGATCGCCCGCAAACCCGCCGTCAGATTACCTCCCAAATGTATTGTTTACATCTGTTATCTTCTCTAAACACCCACTAATTACCCATCAATCACCCATCAATGACCCCCTATCACCAACCGTCACTGTTACCTATCAGATCAGACCCTAATCTGCCCCTTGCGGGCACCCAATCACCCGCCCACACGCTCAGATTGCCCTCAGACCCCCCCCCCCCTTATAAATTCGCCAGTGCATTAATTACATCTGGCCTTCCCTGTAATAACCCACTGATCACCTGTCAATCACCTGCCAATCACCTATCACCCATCAATCACCCCCTGTCACTGCCACCCAACAATCAGCCCCTAACCTGCCCCTTGCGGGCAAACTGATCACCCACCCACACCAATAGATCGCCCGCAGATCCGACATCAGATCACCACCCAAGCGCAGTGTTTCCATCTATTCTCTCCTCTAAACACCCACTAATTACCCATCAATCACCCCCTATCACCACCTGTCACTGTTACCCATCAGATCAGACCCTAATCTGCCCCTTGCGGGCACCCAATCGCCCGCCTACACGCTCAGATTGCCCTCAGACCCCCCCTTATCAATTTGCCAGTGAAATATTTACATCTGTTCTCCCCTGTAATAACCCACTGATTACCTGTCAATCACCTATCAATCACCCATCAATCACCCCCTGTCACTGCCACCCATCAATCACCCCCTGTCACTGCCGCCCATCAATCACCCGCTGTCACTGCCACCCATCAATCAGCCCCTAACCTGCCCCTTGCGGGCAATCTGATCACCCACCCACACCAATAGATTGCCCGCAGATCCGACGTCCGATCACCTCCCAAGTGCAGTGTTTACATCTGTTCTCTACCCTAAACACCCACTAATTACCCATCAATCACCCCCTGTCACTGCTACCTATCAGATTAGACCCCTATCTGCCCCTAGGGCACTCAATCACCCGCCCACACCCTCAGAATGCCCTCAGACCCCAGCCCTGATCACCTCGCCAGTGCATTGCTTGCATCTATTCCCCCCTCTAATCACACCTTGAGACACCCATCAATCACCTCCTGTCACCCCCTAGCACACCTACCCATCAGATCAGGCCCCAATTTGCCCCGTGTGGGCTCCTGATCACTCGGCCAAACCCTCAGATCCCCCTCAGACCCCCTTCCGATCACCTCCCCAGTGCATTGATTGCATCTATTTTCCCCTCTAACCACCCCCTGAGACACCCATCAATCACCTCCTGTCACCCCCCTAGCACTCCTATCCATCAGATCAGGCCCAATACAACCTGTCATCTAAAAGGCCACCCTGCTTATGACCGGTTCCACAAAATTCGCCCCCTCATAGACCACCTGTCATCAAAATTTGCAGATGCTTATACCCCTGAACAGTCATTTTGAGACATTTGGTTTCCAGACTACTCACGGTTTTGGGCCTGTAAAATGCCAGGGCGGTATAGGAACCCCACAAGTGACCCCATTTTAGAAAAAAAGACACCCCAAGGTATTCTGTTAGGTGTATGACGAGTTCATAGAAGATTTTATTTTTTGTCAAAAGTTAGCGGAAATTGATTTTTATTGGTTTTTTTTCACAAAGTGTCATTTTTCACTAACTTGTGACAAAAAATAAAATCTTCTATGAACTCGCCATACACCTAACGGAATACCTTGGGGTGTCTTCTTTTTAAAATGGGGTCACTTGTGGGGTTCCTATACTGCCCTTGCATTTTAGGGGCCCTAAACCGCGAGGAGTAGTCTAGAAAACAAATGCCTCAAAATGACCTGTGAATAGGACATTGGGCCCCTTAGCGCACCTAGGCTGCAAAAAAGTGTCACACATGTGGTACCGCCGTACTCAGGAAAAGTAGTATAATGTGTTTTGTGGTGTATTTTTACACATACCCATGCTGGGTGGGAGAAATTTCTATGTAAATGGACAATTGTGTGTAAAAAAAAATCAAACAATTGTCATTTACAGAGATATTTCTCCCACTTACCATGGGTATGTGTAAAAATACACCCCAAAACGCATTATACTACTTCTCCTGAGTACGGCGGTACCACATGTGTGGCACTTTGTTTTTACACCCTAAGTACGCTAAGGGGCCCAAAGTCCAATGAGTACCTTTAGGATTTCGCAGGTCATTTTGCGACATTTGGTTTCAAGACTACTCCTCACGGTTTAGGGCCCCTAAAATGCCAGGGCAGTATAGGAACCCCACAAATGACTCCATTCTAGAAAGAAGACACCCAAAGGTATTCCGTACGGAGTATGGTGAGTTCATAGAAGATTTTATTTTTTGTCACAAGTTAGCGGAAAATGACACTTTGTGAAAAAAACAATTAAAATCAATTTCCGCTAACTTGTGACAAAAAAAAAACTTCTATGAACTCACCATACTCCTAACGGAATACCTTGGGGTGTCTTCTTTCTAAAATGGGGTCATTAGTGGGGTTCCTATACTGCCCTGGCATTTTAGGGGCCCTAAACCGTGAGGAGTAGTCTTGAAACAAAAATGACCTGTGAAATCCTAAAGGTACTCATTGGACTTTGGGCCCCTTAGTGCAGTTAGGGTGCAAAAAAGTGCCACACATGTGGTATCGCCGTACTCGGGAGAAGTAGTATAATGTGTTTTGGGGTGTATTTTTACACATACCCATGCTGGGTGGGAGAAATACTTCTGTAAATGACAATCTTTTAATTTTTTTTACACACAATTGTCCATTTACAGAGGTATTTCTCCCCCCCAGCATGGGTATGTGTAAAAATACACCCCAAAACACATTGTACTACTTCTCCCGAGTATGGCGATACCACATGTGTGGCACTTTTTTGCACCCTAACTGCGCTAAAGGGCCCAAAGTCCAATGAGTACCTTTAGGATTTCACAGGTCATTTTGAGAAATTTCGTTTCAAGACTACTCCTCACGGTTTAGGGCCCCTAAAATGCCAGGGCAGTATAGGAACCCCACAAATGACCCCATTTTAGAAAGAAGACACCCCAAGGTATTCCGTTAGTAGTATGGCGAGTTCATAGAAGATTTTATTTTTTTGTCACAAGTTAGCGGAAATTGATTTTAATTCGGTTTTTTCACAAAGTGTCATTTTCCGCTAACTTTTGACAAAAAATAAAATCTTCTATGAACTCACCATACTCCTAACGGAATACCTTGGGGTGTCTTCTTTCTAAAATGGGGTCATTTGTGGGGTTCCTATACTGCCCTGGCATTTTAGGGGCCCTAAACCGTGAGGAGTAGTCTTGAAACGAAATTTCTCAAAATGACCTGTGAAATCCTAAAGGTACTCATTGGACTTTGGGCCCTTTAGCGCAGTTAGGGTGCAAAAAAGTGCCACACATGTGGTATCGCCGTACTCAGGAGAAGTAGTATAATGTGTTTTGGGGTGTATTTTTACACATACCCATGCTGAGTGGGAGAAAGATCTCTGTAAATGGACAATTGTGTGTAAAAAAAAATTAACAAATTGTCATTTACAGAGATATTTCTCCCACCCAGCATGGGTATGTGTAAAAATACACCCCAAAACACATTATACTACTTCTCCTGAGTACGGCAATACCACATGTGGCACTTTTTTGCAGCCTAACTGCGCTAAGGGGTCCAAAGTCCAATGAGCACCTTTAGGCTTTACAGGGGTGCTTACAATTTAGCACCCCCCAAAATGTCAGGACAGTAAACACACCCCACAAATGACCCCATTTTGGAAAGTAGACCCTTCAAGGTATTCAGAGAGGGGCATGGTGAGTCCGCGGCAGATTTCATTTTTTTTTTTTGTCGCAAGTTAGAAGAAATGGAAACTTAATTTTTTTTTTTCCTCACAAAGTGTCATTTTCCGCTTACTTGTGACAAAAAATAATATCTTCTATGAACTCACTATGCCTCTCAGTGAATACTTTGGGATGTCTTCTTTCCAAAATGGGGTAATTTGGGGGGTATTTATACTATCCTGGAATTCTAGCCCCTCATGAAACATGACAGGGGGTCAGAAAAGTCATAGATGCTTGAAAATGAGAAAATTCACTTTTTGCACCATAGTTTGTAAACGCTATAACTTTTACCCAAACCAATAAATATACACTGAATGGGTTTTTTTTTTATCAAAAACATGTTTGTCCACATTTTTCGCGCTGCATGTATACAGAAATTTTACTTTATTTGAAAAATGTCAGCACAGAAAGTTAAAAAAATCATTTTTTTGCCAAAATTCATGTCTTTTTTGATGAATATAATAAAAAGTAAAAATCGCAGGAGCAATCAAATAGCACCAAAAGAAAACTTTATTAGTGACAAGAAAAGGAGCCAAAATTCATTTAGGTGGTAGGTTGTATGAGCGAGCAATAAACCGTGAAAGCTGCAGTGGTCTGAATGGAAAAAAAGTGGCCGGTCCTTAAGGGGTAGAAAGCCCTAGGTCCTCAAGTGGTTAATAGAACTTGACTGAACTACCTCAGAAACAGAATCAAGACTGGACTCGATTCTAACAGACAAAGAACCAGACTGTATATTATTCTATGCTGTCACAGAACAAGGTTTACATTGGGAAATTAACATCTTCTCCCAGGCAGATAATAACAATGAGGTATTTTCAAATTTGCATACACTTGAATCAATTAGCGATAGAAGGGACTTAACTGCTGAAGCTGCTTTCTGGAGTAAGCTGCAAAATACATGAAGGAATAACTTTTGTTATCCTCAGCGAGCAAGACATGGTAGTACACATCAAAATTCCAACTCCTTGTACAGATAGATAAATCTGCAGTATTTCTGTGATCAATATATGGGTTGGCTAAATCATTATGTAAGGATTGATCATGGAGATCGTGGTCGTAACCAAAACCAGTCTGGCAGATCCACGATCTCTGCATGGCAATCCTTTAGGTTTAAACGAAACCAGAAGAAGATCACACTGAAATACAAACGTCTGTACAGCAGAGTAGAAATGATAAGTGTTTATTTACAATTATGCACATACACATACAACCAATATGCATGCAATCGTACAATGTGACCACTGTGACCCGAAATCACCCTGACTGACTAACTACTATTTACAATGAATATGCAAAGGCACAGGTTACACAATAGCAGCACACAGGAATCTGGGTCACACAATATATACAACAATACAATATATACAGACACGTCTCAGCAGAATCAGCACACAGGAGAATAATTGTACAAGCCAGGATCAATAATCAGAGAATATGAAGTACAAAATGACAGAAAGCAGAGAATAGTCAGACTAGCAAGGATCAATACCAGGAGTTCAGACTGTAGGAACAGAGTTCAGGAACACAGGAAGGTTGGCCAGAGTCACAACACTGCAAGGAATCAAGGCAAAATGATCTAGCAATGTGCTGCTAGGAAGTCCGGCCTTAAATATGCAGCACATTCATCAGGTGACTGGCCAGAATACTTCACAGTCCATCTGCTGGTGAGCCGAGGAGTTGCACAGCTCCCCACATATGAGAGCCATCTGCTGGTAGACAGCGGAAGTCCACATCAAGTTCCTCAGTGCTGCCACCAGCAGGATGACAAAGGCACCGATCATGACAGTATCAGGTACAGAGGGCATTATCGCAGTTTGACCTTTTCAAAACCAGCTAGAATTGATAATCCACTCTGAACATGGTATTTGAATTTGATGACAATTGTCAGTGCTAAAAAAATATTTAAAAATACAATGGTCAGCACGGTGACCTAGTGGTTAGCACTCTCGTCTTGCAGCAATGGGTCCCAGTATGTATCCCAGCCAGGGCACTATCTGCAAGGAGTTCGTATGTTCTCCTCGTGTCTGTGTGGGTTTTCTCCATACAATCCCGTTTCCTCCCACATCCCCAAAACACACAGCTCAATTAATTGTCTTACCCCTAAATTGGCCCTAGACAATGATACATACACTACACTATATAGACATAATCCATCGAAAGGATTAGATTGTGAGCCTCTCTGACTGAGGGACAGTTAGTGACAAGACAATATACTCTGTTCAGCGCTGCAGAAGATGTCAGCAGGGCCGGATTTCTGGGAAGGCCTCCGAGTCCGGGGCCTAGGGCGGAGACTTTGCAGAGACTTCAAAGGGCGGCTGGGGGCCGCACAGTACATTCTCTGAATCAGCCGCACACACAGATCACTCTGATCCGTCCGTCCGTGCACAGCTGCCTGCCAGATACAAAAGGCACACTCTCCTTTCATTTGCTCCGTTTTAGCTGGAGCAAATAGTTACTTTGCCAGGCAGCCACCCTCGCTCTCACCCCTGCGTGTTATTGGACAGTGGAACCTAGGGGGAGACTGCTCAGACTGGGATGAGCAGCTGCAGTCTGCAGAATCCCCGCCCCTGCACGAGTCATCAAGCTGAAAGCAGCTCTATAGGCTGTGTTGCTGCAGAGGCTCCGCCCCCCATACACAAGGAAGGCAGAAGCACGTGGGACTGAAAACTGTCCTGTCTGCATTACGATCAGGAGGCTGGCCCACGGATTACAAGAGAGTCCCTGAGGATCAACCTACACAATAACATCAGGAAGAATGTAAGAAAGCCTGCCTCTCTGCCCCCCAACTTCTCCCAGTACCACCAGCCACCCTCTGTCACTACTGCCACCCTCTCCCAGTACCACCAGCCACCCTCTGTCACTACTGCCACCCTCTCCCAGTACCACCAGCCACCCTCTGTCACTACTGCCACCCTCCACCAGTACCACCAGTCACCCTCTGTCACTACTGCCACCCTCTCCCAGTACCACCAGTCACCCTGTCACAGTACCAGCAGTCACCCTCTGTCACTACTGCCACCCTCTCCCAGTACCACCAGTCACCCTCTGTCACTACTGCCACCCTCTCTCAGTACCACCAGCCACCCTCTGTCACTACTGCCACCCTCTCCCAGTACCACCAGTCACCCTCTGTCACTACTGCCACCCTCTCCCAGTACCACCAGCCACCCTCTGTCACTACTGCCACCCTCTCCCAGTACCACCAGCCACCCTGTCACAGTACCAGCAGTCACCCTCTGTCACTACTGCCACCCTCTCCCAGTACCACCAGTGACCCTCTGTCACTACTGCCACCCTCTCCCAGTACCAGCAGCCACCCTCTGTCACTACTGCCACCCTCTCCCAGTACCACCAGCCACCCTGTCACGGTACCAGCAGTCACCCTCTGTCACTACTGCCACCCTCTCCCATTACCACCAGCCACCCTCTGTCACTACTGGCACCCTCTCCCAGTACCACCAGCCACCTTGTCACGGTACCAGCAGTCACCCTCTGTCACTACTGCCACCCTCTCCCAGTACCACCAGTCACCCTCTGTCACTACTGCCACCCTCTCCCAGTACCACCAGCCACCCTCTGCACTACTGCCTCATTCTCCCAGTACCAGCAGTCACCCTGTCACAGTACCAGCAGTCATCCTCTGTCACTACTGCCACCCTCTCCCAGTACCACCAGTCACCCTCTGTCACTACTGCCTCCTTCTCCCAGTACCACCAGCCACCCTCTGTCACTAGTGCCACCCTCTCCCAGTACCACCAGTCACCCTCTGTCACTACTGCCTCCTTCTCCCAGTACCACCAGCCACCCTCTGTCACTACTGCCACCCTCTCCCAGTACCACCAGTCACCCTCTGTCACTACTGCCACCCTCTCCCAGTACCACCAGTCACCCTGTCACAGTACCAGCAGTCACCCTCTGTCACTACTGCCACCCTCTCCCAGTACCACCAGTCACCCTCTGTCACTACTGCCACCCTCTCTCAGTACCACCAGCCACCCTCTGTCACTACTGCCACCCTCTCCCAGTACCACCAGCCACCCTCTGTCACTACTGCCACCCTCTCCCAGTACCACCAGCCACCCTGTCACAGTACCAGCAGTCACCCTTTGTCACTACTGCCACCCTCTCCCAGTACCACCAGTCACCCTCTGCACTACTGCCTCCTTCTCCCAGTACCAGCAGTCACCCTCTGTCACTACTGCCACCCTCTCCTAGTACCACCAGCCACCCTGTCACGGTACCAGCAGTCACCCTCTGTCACTACTGCCACCCTCTCCTAGTACCACCAGCCACCCTGTCACGGTACCAGCAGTCACCCTCTGTCACTACTGCCACCCTCTCCCATTACCACCAGCCACCCTCTGTCACTACTGCCACCCTCTCCCAGTACCACCAGCCACCCTGTAACGGTACCAGCAGTCACCCTCTGTCACTACTGCCACCCTCTCCCAGTACCACCAGCCACCCTCTGTCACTACTGCCACCCTCTCCCAGTACCACCAGCCACCCTATCACAGTACCAGCAGTCACCCTCTGTCACTACTGCCACCCTCTCCCAGTACCACCAGTCACCCTCTGTCACTACTGCCACCTTCTCCCAGTACCACCAGCCACCCTCTGTCACAGTACCAGCAGTCACCCTCTGTCACTACTGCCACCCTCTCCCAGTACCAGCAGTCACCCTCTGTCACTACTGCCTCCTTCTCCAAGTACCACCAGCCACCCTCTGTCACTACTGCCACCCTCTCCCAGTACCACCAGTCACCCTCTGTCACTTATGCCACCTTCTCCCAGTACCACCAGCCACCCTCTGTCACTACTGCCACCCTCTCCCAGTACCACCAGTCACCCTCTGTCACTACTGCCACCCTCTCCCAGTACCACCAGTCACCCTCTGTCACTACTGCCACCCTCTACCAGTACCACCAGTCACCTCTCTGTCACTACTGCCACCCTCTCCCAGTACCACCAGCCACCCTCTCCCAGTACCACCAGTCACCCTCTGTCACTACTGCCACCCTCTCCCAGTACCACCAGTCACCCTCTGTCACTACTGCCACCCTCTCCCAGTACCACCAGTCACCCTCTGTCACTACTGCCACCCTCTACCAGTACCACCAGTCACCTCTCTGTCACTACTGCCACCCTCTCCCAGTACCACCAGCCACCCTCTCCCAGTACCACCAGTCACCCTCTGTCACTACTGCCACCCTCTCCCAGTACCACCAGTCACCCTCTGTCACTACTGCCACCCTCTCGCAGTACCGGGCCTTGGGTGGTGAAAAGTACAAATCCGTCCCTGGATGTCAGTGCTACATAAATACTAAATAATACAGTTACACAGCCATATGGCCAATATATTGTCACTGTTGTTGAGCTT
The DNA here is from genome assembly GCF_040937935.1 of Hyperolius riggenbachi. NCBI lineage: Eukaryota > Metazoa > Chordata > Amphibia > Anura > Hyperoliidae > Hyperolius > Hyperolius riggenbachi. Next base: position 357,958,954 of record NC_090649.1, on the reverse strand, counting down.
ATGCAATAAATAACACCAAAATCCCTACATGTAGAGTGTAGTAGCGACTGAGTCAGGAGGACAAAGCGGATGGTCAGTTCGGCAGCACAGAAGGACCATGGCAAGTCACTGGTAGTACCACAGTGTAATAGTGCTGCCCAAAAAATTAAATGTGTCCGGTGACCCGGGCAGTGTGAACGCAGAGTGCAGTAGAGACTGAGTCAGGAGGACAAAGCGGACGGTCAGTTCAGCAGCACAGAAGAACTGTGGCAACTCACTGATAGTACCACAGCCAAAAAATTAACCAAGGTAGCCAGGTAGTAACTTTCTTTACAAAGGCAGGCATAACACATTGCAGCAGCACTTCATGTCCCCCTGTGTCCGACAATAAGGGCCAGGAACTCACCTTCCACCCAAGCCTGGTTGATTTTCAGGAAGGTGAGTTTGTCCACAGAGGCGTGGGAGAGCTGGGGGAATGCTTCCAGTAGTCTGCGCACAAGGGCCCCCTGCAACTCCCTTGTGCATAGAGATGTCGCGAACGGTTCGCCTGCGAACGGTTCCAGGCGAACTTTGGTGGTTCGCGTTCGCCTTGACCATGCGCACTTTTGCGGAAGTTCGATTCACCCCATAATGCACTATGAGAGTCAACTTTGACCCTCTGCATCACAGTCAGCAGGCACATTGTAGCCATTCAGGCTACACTAAGCCCTGGAGCCCCACCCCCCCTTATATAAGGCAGGCTCGCTGGCCATGACACTCACTCGTGTGCCTGCTGCAAATAGACAGACTAGGGAGAGCTGCTGCAGATTTTTTCTCCTAGGGAAAGATTAGTTAGGCTCTTGGCTTGCTCCTGGCTGATTGTTATTGCTAAAATAGCACCCCTCAACAGCACTTTTGAGAGCTCTAATGTTTTCCGGATTTTTTTTTGTGTGTTGCTCACTGACACTGACATTATACAGCCCTATCTATTGCAGCTGGACCTTGGTAATTGTTATTACTGTGCCAGCCAGGCCCTGCCTAACTATCTATACTGGGACACCTACCTATGCCTACCTAACTACTGGGGCACCTACTTACCTATACGGGGACACCTACCTACCTACCTATACTAGGGGACCTACTTATGCCTACCTACCTATACTGGGACTCCTACCTATGCCTAGCTAACTACTGAGGCACCTACCTATGCCTACCTACCTATACTGGGACTCCTACCTATGCCTACCTACCTATACTGGGTCTCCTACCTATGCCTAGCTAACCACTGGGACACCTACCTATGCCTACCTACCTATACTGTGTCTCCTACCTATGCCTAGCTAACTACTGAGGCGACTACCTACCTATACTGGGACTCCTACCAATGCCTACCTACCTATACTGGGTCTCCTACCTATGCCTAGCTAACTACTGGGACACCTACCTATGCCTACCTACCTATACTGGGTCTCCTACCTATGCCTAGCTAACTACTGAGGCACCTACCTATGCCTACCTACCTATACTGGGACTCCTACCTATGCCTACCTACCTATACTGGGTCTCCTACCTATGCCTAGCTAACCACTGAGGCACCTACCTATGCCTACCTACCTATACTGGAACTCCTACATATGCCTACCTTCCTACCTATACTGGGACTCCTACCTATGCCTACCTACATACAAGAAGATAATAAGGCCGTTGCTTCATTGTGGACAGACCAAATTTGATCAGCTTGACAGTCACTGTTGTTCTATCATTGAGCTACCACAGCCCGGCGACCATATGGGCTGGAAAACTGCCACGGCCTGCACTCTGGCCATGTTGCGCACCAGTCCAGCACGGCCGTCACTACGCAAACAGCTGTTTGCGGTGCGTTACACAGTGAGTTTGGTGTGTCAGTGTGAAGCAGTACTCTAATTACACCCCCTGATTGATGCATACACATGCAAGATGTTTGAAAGCACTTTAGGCCTGCAATTTAGCATTCAATGTGATTTCTGCCCTTAAAATGCTGCTTTGCGTCAAATCCAGATTTTTCCCCGAGACTTTGGGCATGTATCCCACTCCGCCATGCCCCCCTCCAGGTGTTAGACCCCTTGAAACATCTTTTCCATCACTTTTGTGGCCAGCATAATTTTTTCTATTTTGCAAAGTTCGTCTCCCCATTGAAGTCTATTGCGGTTCGCGAACTTTTAAGCGAACCGAACCTGCCGTGGAAGTTCGCGAAACAAAAATCGGAGGTTCGCGACATCTCTACTTGTGCGTTGCTCGGTGGTGGATGGCGTCATGAACTCTCCCAGCTATCCCTTCAGACGTGGGTCCAGCATCAAGGTGATCCAGATGTCCTCCCTTGAACGCATCTGGATCACCCGGGGGTCCCTGCGAAGGCAGCGCAACATGTGCACATCCATGGGAAACAACTGGGCCTTGGCAACAAGATCTTCATCGTCCTCGTAGTCCCATATCACATGCCTGTCCTCTTCCTGTGCCGTGTCGTCCTCCCCTTACAATGCCTGTGGCGCTCTGCTCCGCCTCCTCAGCATTCAGGTTAGGGACCTCCAACTCCTCCACCTCCTCCACTACCTGTGAGCCCTCTTGCCATCTGCTCCTTTTCCAGCTGACTCAGGACTTCCTCCCCATGATCTATTAAATTGCACATTGCCTGCTCCAGCAGGCAAACCATGAGCACCCACTGACACACGGAGGCCCGCTCCTCGCTGACCATCTTGGTTTCCTCCAGGAAGGGACTCAGCACCAGGTATACTTGCCGTATCTGTGTCCACTGACTTGCACCGATGATGGGGACTTGCTGGTTGCTGTGGACAGTTTGGTCTAACATGTAGGCCCTAACAGCCAGCCTGTGCTGACACAGCCACTACAACATGGCCAGAGTTGAATTCCAGCGAGTTGGCATATCTATGATGAGGCAGTGTGGCTTGCCATATTGCTGCTGTAAGGTGGACAGGAGTGTAGAGGCAGTGGCTGAGTGGCGGAAAAACCGTACCACCTCCCGGGCATCTTGCAGCAGGTCGTTCATCCCCTGGTAGGTGCGCAGGAAGCGCTGCACCACAAGATTCAGCATGTGGGCCAAGCAGGGGATGTGCTGGAGGTTTCCCTGCTGCACTGTGGCCACCAGGTTGGCCCCATTATCGGCTGCCACATACCCAGGGGCGGTGCCAGGGGGATGCAAGGGGGTGCTCAAGCACCCCCTAGAATTGTCCAAGCACCCCCAAAGCACCCCCTGGCGTGAACTGACTTCAGGCGTCGAAGAGACGCCGAGTCAGTTCACAGTGGCAGCCCGAAGCAGCAGAACAGGGCTACGGTAAGATGGCCGCCCGAATCCCTGCTCTGCAGACTTCGAGTCTGCAGTGCAGGGCTTCGGGCGGCCATTTTCCCGTAGCCCTGCTCTCAGCATGCAGACAGGAAGTCACGTGATGTCGGGAAGGAAGAGGATCGTGGGAGCTGCGCGCCACAAGGAGGTTGGGACAGGAGGTCGGGACAGAAGGTCTTCTGGCTGTAGGTGAGTAAATGGGTTTTTCTTTTTCTTTTCTTTTTCAGGTGGTGCTGCTGATTGTGGTCAGAACTGCTGAGGATTGTGCATATTGTGGTCAGATCTGCTGAGGATTGTGCATATTGTGGTCAGATCTGCTGAGGATTGTGCATATTGTGGTCAGATCTGCTGAGGATTGTGCATATTGGGGTCATATCTGCTGAGGATTGTGCATATTGGGGTCATATCTGCTAACAATTGTTCATATTGGGGTCATATCTGCTAACGATTGTGCATATTGGGGTCATATCTGCTAACGATTGTGCATATTGGGGTCATATCTGCTAACGATTGTGCATATTGGGGTCATATCTGCTAACGATTGTGCATATTGGGGTCATATCTGCTAACAATTGTGCATATTGGGGTCATATCTGCTAACGATTGTGCATATTGGGGTCATATCTGCTAACGATTGTGCATATTGGGGTTATTGAACGTGTTTTTTGTTCAAATCTGCTCACATTACGTGTATTTTCTTGAGAAAACCTACACAAGTATGTGAATTTTCTGGGGAAAGGGTCACCAAAACTTGGGCCCTCTGTCTTTGCGTTGTACTTTTAAAGGGAACCCAAGGTGAGAATAATATTGAGGCTGCCATATTTATCTCCTTTTAAGCAATACCAGCTGCCTGGCTGCCGTGTTGGTCCTCTGCCTCTAATTCTTTCAACCATAGACCCTGAACAAGCATGCAGCAGGTCAGGGGTTTCTGACAATATTGTCAGAACTGACAAGATTAGCTACATGCTTGTTTCTGGTGTAATTCAGTTCACTACTGCAGCCAAATAGATCAGCAGGGCTGCCAGGCAACTAGAATTGTTTAAAAGGAAATAAATATGGCAGCCTCCATATCACTCTCACCCCGGGTTCACGTTAAATTACAGTTAGCCCCGCCCTCATCCGGTCATGACCACGCCCATTTTTGGCACGGTACGCTTTGCGCGCCGCACGTTGTAGCCACGCCCATTTTTTGCCACGGGGCGCGCTGCAGGTCATCAGCTGCCCTCTGGAAATTTGTCCAGCACCTGCATAGCACCCCCTAAAAAAAATTCCTGGAGCAGCCACTGAACATACCCCACTTCCAGGCCTCTGGGGGTCAGCCACCTCCGCTCCTGCTTCCTGAGGGCGGCCATGACGTTGGCGGTCGTAAGCTTCTCCTTCCCCAGGGTCACCAATTTTAGCAGTGCTTGGCAGGCTTGGCGCTGCTGCTGCTGAGGCGGGCTTGCTTTACTGGTGCGGAGGGAGTGGGATGAGAGGAGCTTGCTGCATCCCCCCTGATCCCACGTGGTGGCACCACTAACTGGGCTGCTGCGCGGTTATCTTCCCTCCCTTCCAGCAGTGTCACCCAGTGGGCCGTAAAGGACAGGTAGCGACCTGTCCCAAATCTGCTACTCCACGAGTCCATGGTTACGTGGACCCACTTGCCCACAGAGTAGTCGAGCGAACGGGCCGCGTTTGCCACACAAACGTGCTGGGATGGCATCCCTGGAAAAATAGTGCCGACTGGGGATTTGCCACTCGGATATTCCAAATTGGAGCAGTGTCGCTACCCTCCTGCACCAGGGAGTAGGGAAGGAGCTGTGATGCCATGGCCCGGGGGTCAGCAAGCCATTTAGTTTGTGAATGCGCCTGTGGCTTGGAGGCAGAGGCTTAGTCAGACCCTGAAAGGTGTCGCTCAGCAGGGTCTGACGACGATGTGATGCAGGGGAGACAGAGGAGAGAGACGACAGGCTGCCAGCCTCAATGTCTGTGTCCTGAGTAGCCGAGGTGGAATAGCGCTTGCGTGCTAGTACTACTGTTGCGGCGGGGGATTCACGACCCTGAGAGAGGGATGATGCTGCTGTGGTGGTGGGCCTTGTGCTCTCAGCACCTCCTGCTTGCAGTGTCTGCCTCCTCTTGAACTCCTCATACTGAGGACAGTGGCAGCTCTACAGGTGGCCCTGGAGGGATGAGGTACCCATCTTGGACATATTTTTCCCACAGCTCAATTTTTTTGCTGCATAAGTTGCAGACCGCATATTTTTTGTTCTGGCTTGACACCTCAAAAAAGTTCCATACCGGTGACTTCAATTTACTGTGGCCTTGTACGCTACCGCTAGCAGAGGGTGCAGCGGAACAATCTGTGCTAGTTGGGGGTTGCATGGTGGTGGTGCCGGCTGAAGCAGTGTCCTGTCTACTTCCTCCACGCCAAAGGCTGCACCTGCCCCTGCCTGACATACGGCGATATCCTTGCCTAGGCGACTCGTTGTCCTGCTCCGACCATTCTTCCCCGGACTCAGGCTGCACATACGGAGGATCCACAACATCATCATCATCATCATCATCATCGTCATCATAATCAAGCTCTTCCTCTGACTTGACCAACACCTCCTCTTCCGCCCCTACATCCCCAGACACAGACCCCTCCTCATCAACCCCCTCCTCATCAACATCGTCCAATAACAGTTGTGATTCTGTCCCAAACTGAATCTCCTCCATATCAGTCCCCAGTAGGTCCTGAGCTTCAGCCATCAATATGTTCCCAGGTGCCGGACTGAGGGACAGAGCGCTGTCATCCTGGGAGGGCTGGTGACCACTGGCTGGTGGGGTGGATGTCACAGTAAGTGTGGGGCGTTGGCTGCTGCTGCTTGGAGTTCTGCTCACAGTAGAGGTCTGGGATGCAGCCATGATGTCCATCAATACATCAGGTTACATCTGCTCAACCACCACACGGGGACCAGAAGCTTTAAAATATTGTGATAACGGCGTCCACTGACTCGGCCCAGGCTGTGCTGCCCTTTCTGCTGCATCACGACCCCGTACAGCTGGGCCTCCTCTTCCTGGCTGTGGAGCAGTACCAGGAGTGGCTGAAGCAATGGAACTCCCTTTTCTGACACCCCCACGAACCCTGCCAGACATGTTGCTAATAAATCACTGCAAAATGAGATGATTAACCTTCCTGACGGTAAGCCCGAGCTGAGCTCAGGCTATGCAGCCGGAAGGCACCGCTCAGGCCCCGCTGGGCCGATTTGCATAATTTTTTTTTGCTACACGCAGCTAGCACTTTGCTAGCTGCGTGTGCAATGCGATCGCCGCCGCTACCCGCCGATCCGCCGCTATTCGTCGCGCCGCGGCCGCCCCCCCCCCCCAGAGCCCGTGCGCTGCCTGGCCAATCAGTGCCAGGCAGCGCTGTAGGGTGGATCGGAGTCCCCTATGACGTCACGACGTCGATGACGTCGGTGACATCATCCCGCCCGTCGCCATGGCGACGGGGGAAGCCCTCCAGGAGATCGAGGGGCTATCATGTAGCGAGACCTTGCCTCGCTACATGAAAAAGAAAACAAATTTTTTTTAAAAAGGATTTGCTGTCCCCTGGCGGATTTTTAGCAAACCGCCAGGAGGGTTAATACCAGTGAGCAGAGTACAATGTAACTGAAGGGTATCACTGGGTAATGAGATGAATAATACCAGTGAGCAGTGTGCAGAATACAACCTAAGTGAAGGGTATCACTACCAAATGAGATGAATAATACCAGTGAACAGTGAGCAGAATACAACCTAAGTGAAGGTTATCACTGCCAAATGAGATGAATAATACCAGTGAGCAGTGAGCAGAGTTCAACCTAAGTGAAGGGTATTACACACTGGGTAATGAGATGATTAATACCAGTGAACAGTGAGCAGAGTACAACCTAACTAAAGGGTATCACTGCCAAATGAGATGAATAATACCAGTGAGCAATGAGCAGAGTACAACCTAACTGAAGGGTATCACTGCCAAATGAGATGAATAATACCAGTGAGCAGTAAGCAGAGTACAACCTAACTGAAGGATATCACTGCCAAATGAGATACATAATACCAGTGAGCAGTGAGCAGAGTACAACCTAAGTGAAGGGTATTACACACTGGGTAATGAGATGATTAATACCAGTGAACAGTGAGCAGAGTACAACCTAACTAAAGGGTATCACTGCCAAATGAGATGAATAATACCAGTGAGCAATGAGCAGAGTACAACCTAACTGAAGGGTATCACTGCCAAATGAGATGAATAATACCAGTGAGCAGTAAGCAGAGTACAACCTAACTGAAGGGTATCACTGCCAAATGAGATACATAATACCAGTGAGCAGTGAGCAGAGTACAACCTAACTGAAGGGTATCACTGCCAAATGAGATACATAATACCAGTGAGCAGTGAGCAGAGTACACAATGTCACTCACAAAACTTAATGAATAACCAGCAGCGGCAGTGTGACTGTCTGTAAGTAGTAGCTGCAGGGCCGGATTTCTGGCAAGGCCACATAGGCCATGGCCTAGGGCACTAGAAATTTAGGGGCGGCTCAGTGAAGGGCAGTAAAGCTGTTCTATGCAGCCATCCCTATCTACAAGGATAGCTTTAACATTTGAACTCTCTGTCCTGTACTTGTCATCCCTGCAAGACATGTAAGCTCTATCCTGAAGGTACTGTACACATCAGCCTAACTCACATGGTGACACAATAAATGGATCCATCATTAATGAGATGGCAAACATAACTTAAAAAAGTTCTTAAGGAAAACATAACTTATAATCTACATGCGTATTACTAAAATAGCTATTGTCTGTGAAACCAATGTGGAAAATAAGGAGAATTCTCATTGGGGCACACAGAGATAACAACTATACAGACAGTATAGTTGGCCTAGGGTGGTAAAACCTACAAATCCGCCCCTGAGTAGCTGAAGTGTATGACTGGCAAGCTGAATACAAGTGAGCACTCTTAACCTGCCTGCTGCCTGCACTAAACACACTAATCAACAGGCGTCTAGTGAAAAATGGCGACGGCAAAATAATGGCGCCCCCTTCTGCTCGATATATGTTTAAAACGATATTTATCGTTTTAAAGGTTAAAATAGTGCAGACCTTTAAAAACGAAAATTATCGTTTTAAAACTTTTTTTTTTCTCCTGCCTGAACGATATTTATCGTTTTAACCCCTGCTTTGCTGCCGTTTGGAAAATATCTGCCCGCCGGCTTTAATGTTTAATAGCAAAGCCCCCTTAAAAGCTAAAAACACCAAATTTGCAGGGAATGTTAAGAAGAATATTGTGAACAAGAGGAAAAAAAATCTTTCAAAAAGACCTTATAGTTTTTGAGAAAATCGATTTTGAATATTCTTCTTCTGACCGTGGGAAAATTAAACGCCCGCCGACTTTAGCGGTTAATAGCAAAGCCCCTTTAAATGCCAGAAACACCAAATGTGTAGGGAATGTTAAGAAAAATAGTGGGAACACGAAGAAAAAAAATTGTTCAAAAAGACCTTATAGTTTTTGAGAAAATCGATTTTAAATCTTCAAAGGAAATGTATCCATTTAAATCGCGTACTGACATTTCGTGGAAACTTTTTCCGCCGACTTTAGCAGTTATTAGCAAAGTCCCCTTAACTCCTAGCAACACCAAATTTGCAGGATATGTTAAAAAGATACTGGGAAACAATATTTAAAAAAAAATTGAAAAATTTTATTTATTTTTTATTTAAATTAAATTTTTTGGGTTATGTTCAGAGTGTGGGAAAAGTTTTGAAAAAAATGACGTGGGGTCCCCCCTCCCGAGCCTCTGTAACCCCTTGTCTCCCATGCAGGCTGGGATAGCCAGAATGCGGAGCCCCGGCCGACTGGGGCTTCGCACCCTGAGCTATACCAGCCCGCATGGTCCATGGTAGGGGGGGGCTTCGGGGGGGAGGGGCGACCAAGCCTTCCCCTCCCCCCCCGGAGCCCTTGTCCAATCCATGGACAAGGGGCTCTTCCCCACCTCCGGTGCCCCAGGAGGAGGTGGGGGCGACGACTCCCTGGGGGGGGTTCATGGTGGCATCTGGGAGTCCCCTTTAAGAAGGGGAACCCAGATGCCTGCCCCCCCTCCCAGGAGAAATGAGTATAGGGGTGCAGGAGTACCCCTTACCCATTTCCATAAAGGGTTAAATGAAATAAAAACACAACCACGAGAAAAGTCCTTTAATGCTCTAAATTAACCAGAAATACTTACCTGTACCTTTAAGAAAAAAATCCCACGTCAATTAGGTCCCACGACAGTATCCTCTATCTTGCGACCTTCTGTTACATCTTGATTGAAGATCTCCGCCGCCCCGACGCCACACACGCCGCCTCCGCCACCGCACTGCTCTTAGCTATACTTAGTATAGCTAAGAGCAAAAAGCATCTTTAAATTTTAGCTCCAATGGTCCCCATTGGTTCCTTAACAGACCAATGGGGATCAGGACCCCATTGGTCGATAAGGAACCAATGGGGAGCCTTGGAGCCAAAATTTAAAGATGCTTTTTGTTCTCAGCTATACTTAGTATAGCTGAGAGTTGCGTCTATGCATCTATATAGACGCATTAGCGCTAGCTGCCGCTGCCCTCCCTGCCTCTCCCCACCTGTCACCCTCACCCATGCTGGCACCCATGGGTGCATTGGGTGCCAGCATGGGTGAGGGTGACAGGTGGGGGGAGGCAGGGAGGGCAGCGGCAGCTAGCGCTAATGCGTCTGTATAGACGCATAGACGCAACTCTCAGCTATACTTAGTATAGCTGAGAGCAGTGCGGCGGAGGCGGCGTGTGTGGCGTCGGGGCGGCGGAGATCTTCAATCAACATGTATCAGAAGATCGCAAGATAGAGGATACTGTCGTGGGACCTGATTGGCGTGGGATTTTTTTCTTAAAGGTACAGGTAAGTATATCTGGTTAATTTAGAACATTAAAGGACTTTTCTCGTTGTTGCGTTTTTATTTCATTTAACCCTTTATGGAAATGGGTAAGGGGTACTCCTGCACCCCTATACTCATTTCTCCTGGGAGGGGGGATGGGCATCTGGGGGACCCCTTTTTAAAGGGGACTCCCAGATGCCACCATGAACCCCCCCCCCCCAGGGAGTCGTCGCCCCCACCTCCTCCTGGGGCACCGGAGGTGGGGAAGAGCCCCTTGTCCATGGATTGGACAAGGGCTCCGGGGGGGAGGGGAAGGCTTGGCCGCCCCTCCCCCCCGAAGCCCCCCCATACCATGGACCATGCGGGCTGGTATAGCTCAGGGTGCGAAGCCCCAGTCGGCCGGGGCTCCGCATTCTGGCTATCCCAGCCTGCATGGGGGACAAGGGGTTACAGAGGCTCGGGAGGGGGGACCCCACGTCATTTTTTTTTAAAATTTGCTATCAATTTTTTTTTTTTTATGTTCAGAGTGGGGGAAATAAATGTAAAAAAAAAAACGACGTGGGGTCCCCCCTCCCGAGCCTCTGTAACCCCTTGTCTCCCATGCAGGCTGGGATAGCCAGAATGCGGAGCCCCGGCCGACTGGGGCTTCTCACCCTGAGCTATACCAGCCCGCATGGTCCATGGTATGGGGGGGCTCCGGGGGGGGAGGGGTGGCCAAGCCTCCCCCTCCCCCCCGGAGCCCCTTGTCCAATCCATGGACAAGGGGCTCTTCCCCACCTCCGGTGCCCCAGGAGGAGGTGGGGGCGACGACTCCCTGGGGGGGGGGGTTCATGGTGGCATCTGGGAGTCCCCTTTAAGAAGGGGACCCCAAGATGCCCACCCCCCTCCCAGGAGAAATGAGTATAGGGCTACTTTGTACCCCTTCCCCATTTCAACAAAGGGTTAAATGAAATAAAAACACAACCACGAGAAAAGTAATTTAATAATCTTAATTAACTACAAATACTTACCTGTACCTTTAAAAAAAATGTTCCCACGCCAATATATCCTCGGAAATGATCCAACGAATAACAATATCCTCTTATCTTGCGATCTTCAAATAGCTTGATTGCAGATCTCCCACGCCAATTAGAATACTATACCTTACAATGCGTCCTGCGTAGGGACGCATAGCACGGCTCCCGCTGTCCTCCCCGCCTCCTCACCTGTCACCCTCACCTAGCCTGGCACCTGGTGCACCCATGGGTGCCACCCTAGGTGAGGGTGACAGGTGCAGGCAGACGGGGAGAGACAGCGGAGCTGGCAGCTATACGTCCGCACAGGACGCATCCTAAGGTATAGTAACCGGCTCTTAAATGAGCCGGTTCTTTTTGTATTGAATCAAATGAATCGATTCATTTGATTCAATACAAAAAGAACCGGCTCATTTAAGAGCCGGTTACTATACCTTAGGATGCGTCCTGTGCTGACGTATAGCTGCCAGCTCCGCTGTCTCTCCCCGTCTGCCTGCACCTGTCACCCTCACCTAGGGTGGCACCCATGGGTGCACCAGGTGCCAGACTAGGTGAGGGTGACAGGTGAGGAGGCGGGGAGGACAGCGGGAGCCGTGCTATGCGTCCCTACGCAGGACGCATTGTAAGGTATAGTATTCTAATTGGCGTGGGAGATCTGCAATCAAGCTATTTGAAGATCGCAAGATAAGAGGATATTGTTATTCGTTGGATCATTTCCGAGGATATATTGGCGTGGGAACATTTTTTTTAAAGGTACAGGTAAGTATTTGTAGTTAATTAAGATTATTAAAATACTTTTCTCGTGGTTGTGTTTTTATTTCATTTAACCCTTTGTTGAAATGGGGAAGGGGTACAAAGTAGCCCTATACTCATTTGTCCTGGGAGGGGGGTGGGCATCTTGGGGTCCCCTTCTTAAAGGGGACTCCCAGATGCCACCATGAACCCCCCCCCCCCAGGGAGTCGTCGCCCCCACCTCCTCCTGGGGCACCGGAGGTGGGGAAGAGCCCCTTGTCCATGGATTGGACAAGGGCTCCGGGGGGGAGGGGAAGGCTTGGTCGCTCCTCCCCCCCGAAGCCCCCCCATACCATGGACCATGCGGGCTAGTATAGCTCAGGGTGCGAAGCCCCAGTCGGCCGGGGCTCCGCATTCTGGCTATCCCAGCCTGCATGGGAGACAAGGGGTTACAGAGGCTCGGGAGGGGGGACCCCACATCATTTTTTTCAAAACTTTTCCCACACTCTGAACATAACCCAAAAAATTTAATTTAAAAAAATAAATAAATAAAATTTTTCAATTTTTTTTTTAAATATTGTTTCCCAGTATCTTTTTAACATATCCTGCAAATTTGGTGTTGCTAGGATTTAAGGGGACTTTGCTATTAACTGCTAAAGTCGGCGGAAAAAGTTTCCACGAAATGTCAGTACGCGATTTAAATGGATACATTTCCTTTGAAGATTTAAAATCGATTTTCTCAAAAACTATAAGGTCTTTTTGAACAATTTTTTTTTCTTCATGTTCCCACTATTTTTCTTAACATTCCCTACACATTTGGTGTTTCTGGCATTTAAAGGGGCTTTGCTATTAACCGCTAAAGTCGGCGGGTGTTTAATTTTCCCACGGTCAGAAGAAGAATATTCAAAATCGATTTTCTCAAAAACTATAAGGTCTTTTTGAAAGATTTTTTTTCCTCTTGTTCACAATTTTCTTCTTAACATTCCCTGCAAATTTGGTGTTTTTAGCTTTTAAGGGGGCTTTGCTATTAAGCATTAAAGCCGGCGGGCAGATATTTTCCAAACGGCAGCAAAGCAGGGGTTAAAACGATAAATATCGTTTGGGAGCAATACAAATATAAATATAAACGATAAATATCGTTTTTAAAGCCGGCGCCATTTTTTAGCTGTCAAAAACGAAAAATAACTAGTGATAATGGTTCTCTATGGGGCGCCATTTTTTAACTACGATAACTGGCGCCATTTTTAACGGACCCCATCTTTTCCATCACTTTTGTGGCCAGCATAATTTTTTCTAGTTTTCAAAGTTCGCCTCCCCATTGAAGTCTATTGCGGTTCGCAAACCTAAAATCGGAGGTTCGGACCATCTCTAGTGACCACACCCATCTCCTGGTCCATGGCCACGCCCATTTTTTGGCAGGGCACACATATTACTTCCATTGTTTGGCGCCACACAACTTTCCCCTCTGTATTTCGGCATGGCTCCCCCCCCCCCCCCCTTCACTGCCTGTACCTTTCTCCAAGAAGTAATAAAATGACGTTTTAGCCATATGTGCACCATTGTTGTTTCTCTGTCTTCAAGTGTTGATCTATGGATGGATGAGTTGCACTCCTGAGCTGGTGATTTTTCCTGTGCATGGACTTTTCTGGATTTGGTGACTTCCTGAACTACATAGCAAAGCTGCAGATCTTTCACATGGCCCCTTTCCACTACCAAACAAAACTACTTCTCTCCTTTCATGCTTCTCTGCTTTGCTCTCAGGCTTTCAAACCTCACCACCTTTCTGCATATACACCAATGTATTAACGACTACTGTTCAGGCTCAATCCAATCAATCCTGGAGAGCTTGTATTGCCGGTGCACTGCTTCCAGCAGGTTCACCACCCCTGCTACACAGCGTGAATACTTTTAATACGTAGGAAGAGGAGCTTCACAGGCTGGAACTTGTGTTCACAGTTAATGGCAATGTCATACACTACATGTTACAGGTTCCGCCACACCTGATGTAGGGCGGAGCCCGTAACATGTAGTGTATGACATTGCCATTAACTGTGAACACAAGTTCAAGCCTGTGAAGCTCCTCTTCCTACGTATTAAAAGTATTCACGCTGTGTAGCAGGGGTGGTGAACCTGCTGGAAGCAGTGCATCGGCAATACAATGCCATTAAACATGAACGCAATGCCCAGCCTGTGGAGTGCCTCTTTCTATGTATTAAGACTCATCACCTTTCTGCCACCTTCCACTCCCTTCTTAACCGTACTTCCCCTCCTCCCACCTCTGACCTGTCTGCCAAAGTCCTTACCAACCAGTGGTGCTCAGCAAGATTTCGGATATCCGAACTACCCACATAATCCAAACTTTTTCCACTATCCGAACTTTGAATAGCAATTCAGATATTTTTTAAAATCCGAATTGACTATCCGAGCAAACTTGGATTTCCCATCTGAAATCCGGGCGGATAGTTAGTTCAGATATCCGAGCAAAAGCCTAAATATGAGAGAGAGAGACAGAGAGAGAGAGAGAGAGAGAGAGAGAGAGAGAGACCTCCAAACGGTTTTTCTTTTGTCATTTTCATGGTCACTTCCGGTGTTCTATCCGGATATCTGTCCTTATGAAGTGCCCCACAACTGTCATTGCTTTATTATTTAAGAATAAGAATGTTCCAATAAATTATGACTTTTACTTGGATGTGCACTCGATCCATCCCTGCCATCCAGCTACTGCCCCATTTCTCTTCTTCCTTTCGTCTTCTCCAAACTCCTCGAGCACCTGGTTTACATTCCGCCTTTTCTACTCCACAGAGGCAGCACTCACTAAGGTCACAGGCGACCTCATCCTGGACAAATTGAACAACCAATACTTCATCCTTCTCCTCCCGGACCTCTCCTCTGCCTTTTAAAACAATCCTGCTCCAAACCCTAAAATGATATCTGTGACTTAACCCTGACCAAGTTTTCTTCCTACCTCAATGACTGCTCCTTTCAGATCTCTTTTAACTGATCCTCCTCCCTTTCCACCCTTCTCACTGCTGGCCTACATCACCTCCCTTGGCAAACTCTTCTCCTTAAATGGCCTAAACTACCACCTTTATGCTGATGACCCAAATCTACCTGCACAATCCTGACCCCCCCCCCCCCCCCCCCCAAAATCACTTTGGATAAAATCTCCACCTGTCTGTCCACCATTTCCACATACAGTAGATGTTCAGCAGAGTTTTGAAACTCAACCTGGAAAAAGCTAAACTCATGATCTCCCCACCCCATTCATCTAGTCCTCTCCCCAGCATCTCTGTTGATATTAAACACATACATCCCTCTCACTTAAACCCTCTGCCTTGGTGTCTCCCTCAACCTAGCACTCTCCTTCATCCCCCATAACCGGAACATTTCCAGGTACTGTCACTTCCATCTCCGCAACATTGCCAAAATTCGCCCCTACCTAACCACCAACACCACCAAACTCCTGGTCCATGCTCTGGTCCTCTCCATCTGGACTACTGCAATGCCATCCTTTTTGGACTTCCTAAGACCAGACTCCAACCCGTGAAATCTGTTATAAATGCAGCTGCCAATCTCATCCACTCCTCTTACCACTCCCCTTCAGCTGCCCCTCTTTGAAAGTCCCTTCACAGGCTCCCTGTCCACCTCAGAATTAAATTTAAACTGCTCTGCCTGGTATGCAAAACCCATCCACCAGACCTACCTTTTATACATCTCAGATCTTGTCCAGAGATACTCACCAACCAACTCTCACCACTTCAACAATCTGTGCATGTCCACCCCTGGCACCACTTGCTCACTCATGAAACTCCAGAGCTGTACCTACTCTAAGGAATGCAATCCCCCCCACCAGGCTTGCCCCCACCTTCAACTAATTAAAGCAGGTGTTAAAATTCCCATCTGCTCACCATTGCTTACATGCCATCTTCATAACTCCATTCTCCTGCCTTGGTACTTACACCTCCCCTCTTCCCCCATGTACATCTCTCCTCCAACCCTTAGAATGCAAACCAAACCTACCACATCCCAGTGTGCTCTTCTTCACCACCATATGCATTTAATGACTTTCCTGCTATATTTATCCCTAAATTTGTATTCATTATTTTGTCTACCATTGATATAAGGTATAAGGAAATAACATTGGATGCAGACAGGTCTGGATTTCTGGAGAGGCCACAAAGGCCTAAGCCTTGGACAGCTGCACCCCAATGGGGTTCCTGAACATGGAAGAGGGGTTGCTACATATGAAAGGGGTGCTGAAAATGGGGAGCAACACATGAAAAAGGGAAACTGGTGCCCAACAGAGGTGTTCATGAAAGAGAGGGGCTATAGTACATGAATGATACACGTGGAAGAGGGGGTTGCACATCGAATGGGAGGGGCTCTGCTGCACATAAAAGGGTTGCACCAACATTTTTGGCCTAGGGCCACACAAAATATAGATCCGGCCCTGGAGGCAGAGCTGATATTTATACAGTGTACATACATGCTTATCTACAGTGCATAAACTAATGTTAATTCATTCTTGCACTTGGCAATAAAACAAGGTTTTCAATTCAAGTAAAATCAAATATATTCCTGGAATTATTATATTCTTATTATCACTGTTTTATCACAACCCTAGCATTCCTTGTATGGATCAACATTTCTTAAACTATTTAGTTCTTCTAACTGCATATCTTACTCTGCTTATCTTTTCCATAGTCTTGAATACTGTACTGTATTTTTAGTCAGTGTGCAGCTAGGACTCTCTTTTCTTTGTTTCTTCAAGGAGACACCTTTTTTCCTCTAAAAAGGGCTCTAACATTTTTATGTTCAATTTTCACCTTTCATTCTTGAATATTATACTTTTGTGTATCCTAGACATTATGTTTTGGTAATGTGATTTTGGTATCTAGTTCCTTGGGCAATATATACACCATAATGAATGATATAGAACCACCTCCAACATTCCACTTCATAGAAGAAAAACATTAAATTAGGTAAATCATTCTCCCCAGGTAGTAATGTAACTGCAAGTCACCCAGCGCAGCATCATTGAAGATTACTGAACCAATGAGAAACTTCTCCTCAACTATATACTGAACTCAAGTATTAATTTCAATTAGTTCATTTCAGTTTAAACTACTGTATTGTTGGTATCATTGTTATGGCCCCCAGACTTATGTATAGGACGGATCCAGAAATGTTGTTGACAGTGGCATATCTAAGGAGCTGTGGGCCCGATGCAAGTTTCACAATGGGGCCCCCCAAGCACTCTATAGATAGCAATTGATACGGTGCACCAAAACCTGACAATGGCAACTACAGTGTCTGAGGCTGTGTGGTTTTTCATCTTGATCCCATAATGTGTGCTAACTGGGAATGAGTGAAAATACCTCTGCCAGTCCTGCAAAAAATTCTTGAATCTTTGAATTTTCAGCAAAACAGTTTTGTATATTGCATTAAAATCAATGGGCCAACTTCAGAGGTTAATGGAGACCCCCCCCCCCCCCCCCATACATGCTACAATCACCAAATTTGATGGTTATGTTAAAAAGAACAGTAGTTTTTCCAGAAAATCACAATTTAAGTGTGAACAGGAAAAAATGTTTTTTAAACGTGTTAAAGTGACAGAATATGCATTCAGTTTAGAGCAGGGGTCTCAAACTCGCGGCCCGCAGGCCATTTGCGGCCCTCGGTACAATATTTTGTGGCCTGTGCCGGCAAAAGCAAAAGAGACACTGAAGCGAACTATTTTTGCCTATTTTACCTTATAGTTCGCTTCAGTGCTCCCAAGTAATCCGCCGCATCCCTGCCGCTAAACGAGGGCTGCAGAGCCCCCAAATCCCCCGGGGAAAAATCTACGACTGCGCTGAGGGGCAGAGCTTCCAGCTGTAGCTCTGCCCCCCCTGAAGTCAATCGCCGCACGGATCGCCGCCTCTCCTCGCCCTTCTCTGTGAAGGAAGAGTGAGAGGGGCGGGCAGAGGCGGCGATCCGCCGCGATTGACATCAGGAGGGACAGAGCTGAAGCTGAAAGCTCTGCCCCTTCCAGTAAATGCCGGCGGATTGCCCCCCCCCCCCCCCGGGGGATTTGGGGGCTCTGAAGCCCTCGTTTTGCGGCGGGGACACGGCGGATTACTTGTAATGGGAGCACTGAAGCGAACTATAAGGTAAAATAGGCAAAATAGTTCGGACACTTCATGCTCAGAAGAAATAATTAAAACTGTTAATAATGACATTTGAGGACTTTTTTTTGTGAAATCCCTTATGCGGCCCAGCCTCATCCTGACTTTGCCTCCTGCGGCCCCCAGGTAAATTGAGTTTGAGACCCCTGGTTTAGAGGGATCAATCAAACTGTTTATGGGATGTGGAACTGGGAGAAAAGTGGACTATCCAGAATAAAGTCATGCAAATATGGGCTGGAATATGTAAACATTCTGTACATGAAGCGTGATTTCCCCCTGCCCCCCCCCCCCCCCCCCCTGGACTTCGAGAAAATGGAAATGTGCACAATGGACAGGACAGGATGCTACTTTGCAGCTTGAGGATGGCATGCATGCTTCACAAAAATTGACAGAAAGCAGCTAATGCCATGGCCTAGGCCTACCTCTTATGTTTTCTGCTGTAGTCATAAAGCAAATGCGCAAACTATCACACAATCCCTGAGTGCAGGTATATAATATATACACTTAGAGAAAAAATACCACAAGGCAAAAAACAAACAAAAAAAAATCAGGTGAATGGGTGTTTTTCACTTGAAATGGGCCTTTTTATTTCAGCCACAGTACAATACAGATAACTTACACACTGGGGGAAACCTTTGCACTCTCTGTCAACTTTGATAACAGAAGCTAAACTGCAGGTGGGTATATAATGCAATATAATGAGACAAGTGTGCAACTCTCAAACTTTAGCACTGAACCTCAATGAAAATATGTCACATGGAATTAATTAAACTTTACTTTTTTAAGGGGTGAACACTGAACAATACAAAATAGCTCCATACAAAATAAACAGAATACAGATGGGGACATCAAACTTGGAGAAGGACTTACCGTAGGAGTACTCATTGACAACACGTTAAATAATTGTATTCAATGCCAAGCCACTGCAGCTAAAGCAAATAAAATTTTGGGATGCATTAAAAGAAGGGAAATAAAAACTCAGGATGCATCTGGATTACGGAATTCAAATCTGGGAAACGCATTACAGAAAGGATACTGCAGTTTTAGAGCAGGCGCAGAGACGAGCAACAAAATTAATTAGAGGGATGGAAGGTCTCACTTACCAGGAAACGAAACAGGTAATTTCAGAGCCACGATGGCGCCACATAAAGCATGAAAATGGTGTGAGTGTGACTATAGCTACAATGCTATAGTCCGCACCCATGTAGCTGTAATTTGGGTGCCGGTGATAGCCGGACCCCAAATTACATTTTGCCTCCGCCCCCCGAGATGCTATGACTCGGCGCGGGGTGTTGGTATGACAATTTTCATCAGCAGCAGGGTGAGCCGTCATTCACCTCACCCTGCACCCAACTGACCAGCGGTGTACTAATACATGTACCCGGGAAGGTTAGATAAACTGGGCTTATTTAGTCTGGAGAAAAGACGCCTTGAAGGAGATTTAATTGACATGTATAAATATATCAGAGGACAATATAAAAGCTTGGCAGATTAGGGTTTTGTCCCTAGGCACTTCTTTGAGTGATCGCGGCACATACATACGTACATACACACATACACACACACACAAACATCCGAATTTATATATATAGATGTATGGTTCCAAATATTATTGATGAAATAATACAAGTGATACAATAGAGAGCTCTGTTTTCCAGTAATGATTACAATGATGAATTGCTTGACTTTAGAAGGAAGGTTTAGTTGGATGGGCTGTTTTTGTTAAGAAATCTTTGAGGGGAAGTCCATTGTAATATTTTTTTTTCTTAGAAATAATAATGGTGTGGTAAATCTACTGAAATGTTTACTATAGAAACAATACCAAACGCAGAAAAGGATGTGTCCAAAAAGAAAAAAAAAACCTTTTAACTTGGACACTCATTCAGATAAATATGCAATGTATGGACTATGCTACTAGTTGTAGTACAATAATAACCTGATGACATTTCCCAGTGTGGTTAAACTGAGGTTAACACAAGCTCCTTCCTTAAGACGATCGCCTTCAGAACCAGATGATTTCTGCCTCTCACTGCCTGCAAGATCCACCAGATTTATACTTGATTGTTTGGTAATATCATCTTCAAGGAAGATCTGCAATAGGCAAGAATAAAAACAACTCTTATTAAGAAATATTAAAATATTGGGCACTAAAAATGTAAAAGTTATTTATTATTATTAGTTGATAAAGCTTCACACATTCCATGGTGCTGTACAAAAACATTTCCAGAATCCGTCCCTTCCTTTCACAAGAAGCAACTAAAATGCTTGTGCATGCCCTAATCATCTCCCGTCTTGACTACTGCAACACACTACTCTGTGGTCTACCAAAAAGTAGACTGGCACCTCTCCAATCCCTACTAAACTCTGCGGCCCGTCTCATCCACCTCTCTTCTAGATCCTCTGAGGCAGCCCCTCTCTGCCAATCCCTCCATTGGCTACCAGTTGCCCAAAGGATCCAGTTTAAACTCCTCACACTTGCATACATACACACTTCCATACATTTCCTCTTTGATCTCCAGATACCTCCCCGCCCGGACCCTCCGTTCCTCACAGGAGACCCTTTTGTCCTCCAGCCTAGTCACCACCTCTCACTCTCGCATCCAAGACTTCTCACAAGCTGTCCCTCTCCTTTGGAACTCTCTCCCTCAGCCGGTTCGTCACGCCACGAGTCTGGAAACCTTTAAATGTACTCTGAAAACACACCTCTTCGGACAAGCCTATAATTTGCTATAGGCAGCACTGAAGGCACACTGGCTCACCCACTAATCCTTGTGTTTCCTTCCCTTTTGTTTCCTCCCCACTACCCTCTAGATTGTAAGCTCGCAAGGGCAGGGACCTCCTCCTAGTGTTTCTCATACTGCTGTTATTTTAACATATGTACATGTACCAACTACATATCAACTATATATGTATCTGTGTTTATTCTATTCAATGTCATGACTGTACAGTGTCTTGTATTTCTTATGTATATTTGTTCCCCATTATTTGTTTGTACTATGTACAGCGCTACGGAAGATGTTGGCGCTATATAAATAAATAATAATAATAGTTATAAAGTAAGAAACAAACATGGGGTACATAATAATACAATAATACAATGGTATTACACTATACTAAATAAAGAATTGGTACAAAATACAGAATTGGTAATTACAGCGACAAAAGTAACATGATGAATAAAATGTATAACACACACAAAAGGGTGAGAGAGGCCTCCCTTTGCAAGCTTGCAATTTAAAGGAATGGGGGGAACAAGATGTGGGGTAGTATTGAATAATTATGTAATACTCTTACCTTCCGACGGCAGGTCCCGCGATGGCTCTGGCGTGGTCCGTACGAGCGGCGGGACTACCGCGCTGACATCCTCTGTCGGCGTCCCCGGCTTCCCTTCGGCGGTGCCTTCTCGGGTCGCATGCGACCTAAAGGTCGCATTGCGCACGCGCGAGCTCCGCCGAGCCTTAGTGCTCGCCGTCAGTGCTCACCGACCTTGATACTAATCAGTTCCTGGTCTAGCTAGCTAGCTATTTGAGTTACATTAATATATTGTGTAGACGCAAAATATATATGTACTCTAGTTAGTCAGTTCTGTCTTGATTTTTGATAGCTGTAATTATAATTGTTCATAATATCCTCCTGATATTATTGAAATAACATCTACTGTTGATTTACCTGTGTACTGACCTCCTGCTTGTTTCCTGACCTCGCTCTAGTCCTGTCCTTCTGTGCCGCAGTCATCTGATTCCCGTTACCGACTCGGCTTTGTTACTGACTACCCTTAATGTCTGATCCTAGCAATACGACTGACATCTGATTCACGTGTATGACCCTGCTCGAACTCGACTCTGATTTAGCTTAACGATTTTGTACCTCGACATTGTTAAACTTGTGCACAAGTTCTGACCGGACCAATACTACGCTTTATACTGTTACTGTGTATTTACTTGTATGTAACCTCGTAACGCACCAGCGTGATAAATCATACCTGGAAACAGTGTGTTTTTAGGATATGTAGTAAGAGTGCAACTTGGCCTTAGGTCAAAGGGAAAATGGCCTAAGATAGTGCTTATTCCTGTTGGAAAAAGCAAGTTTGGAGGTTTAAAGATGACAAAGGTTGGGGAGTGACAGATGTGTTGTGAGGGGTGAAGTACGTTCACAATAATGTATATGTGAATGCGAGGAGGTAATTCTAGAGGAAGGCAAAAGAAGGTCATGTGCAGATCGCAATTGGTTTGGTATCTAGAAACCAAACCAGTGAGTAGATGTACAGGGGAGAGAGATTGTTGAAAGCTTTGTAGGTTAGGGTTAAGAATTTGAACTGGATCCTCTGGTTAATTAGTAAACAAGACAAAACAAGATAAATAACATTTATATCGCGCTTTTCTCCTGGTGGACTCAAAGCGCCAGAGCTGCAGCCACAAGGATGCGCTCTATAGGCAGTAGCAGTGTTAGGGAGACTTGCCTAAGGTCTCTGTGATGATCCGCTCAGCTGGCTGCACAGGCAGACAGCTGTTTGTCCATTCCTCTAGTCTGTGGGCTGCAGGTCTCTGGAACAGAGACCTGTCTTTTCATTGCAAGTTTCTGTTCTGTTCTCTTGCTGGGGAATTTGCATACATTCGTTATGCAAATCCTCTACCTGCCTTCTTTGATGACTGGCACTATAAGAGCTTTATGTTTCCCAGAATGCTTTGCTGGTCATTTCCCTTCCTTGCTCAGTTCCTGATGGACACTGCTGGAGTGTCAGCCATTGCTATCTAGTATAGTTAATTCCTGGGGGTTGCTTTTGGCTCCCCTTCTAGCCCAGTCAGGTTGTATTATCTGTATTGCCTGTTCTGTCTTGTCTTGCCTGTTTGCCATTGTCCTGTCCCTATGGTGGTTGACAGGAAATGGTTCTGATCTATGTTCTTGGAGTATAGCTGGTGCAGCGGTTGCTACCAGCTATCTCTTCTGTTCTGTTTCCTGGGATCGCGCTAGCTACTTTGTGCTAGCGCTGGGGATCCTTCTGTTCTGTTTCCTGGGATCGCGCTAGCTACTTTGTGCGAGCGCTGGGGATCCTTCTGTTCTGTCTTGTCGGTCGCGATTGCGCTGTCACCAACGGCGGTTGATAGCGAATCGTTCGGTCTTGCTGAGATCGCACTAGCCGCTAGCGTTAGCGGCTGTGGATCTTTCTGATCTATGTTCCTGTTTGGATCACACTTGCTCTGGCGGAAGAGCGGTGGATCCTTCCTGCCTAGTTCTTGTTTTTCGTGTGTCTGTCTTGTCCGCTGCGCTTGCTACAGGCTCGGTGAGGTAACCGTTAAGCAAGCGCTCGCGTCCCCTGTTTCATGTTTGTCTGTTTATGGTTAGTTAGGCGTGCTTGTCTCTATTGTGCTTATCACGTGGAGATCGCGCATAACCGCTTGCACTGTTGCGAATGAGTGCGGTGTTTGCGGTTAGCTAGCGGTTGTTGTTTTCTGTATCTCCTTATTGTATTTGCTGTGCCTTTGCTACCCTTGTATTCTATTCTGTTCTGCCTTGTGTCACGTCTCGCGATCGCACATCTCGCGATCGCGTTCCTATTTCGTATCTGCTGTTGTGTGTGTGCGCGGTCGCGGAGTGGCGACTGGATTGGCGCACACACATACAACCTATCCCTTTTGCTCAATCTCATTCACTATCGCCTCTCTTGCGATTGCATTCTGCGCTTCGTACAATTCCTGTCTGGCACTTGTGGAGGTACAGAGGATTGGTTCCTCTGCACTCCCCAGCGCCATCTGCCGACAGGAATTTCCCTCTACAGGTGCGTAGCACCTTTTGCTGGGTTCCTGCAAATTATACGCTTGTGGAGGATCTCCGCCGTGTCAGCGCACGCGTTGTGCGCTGATCACGGGGAAAGTTCCACAATCGTGACAGAATGACCAGCCTAACCCAAAACCCCAGTGTAGACGGAATTTCCGATTTGTACGGTTTTGTCGAATATGGCTCTTGTACCTTTAAGAGATTTAAAAAACTTGAACCTGAATCAGCAGACGAATTTTTGTCTGAGTGTACGAAACTGTTAGCGAACCCTGAATTCCAATGCACCCCAGTGTCTACCTGGGCCCCCCAAATGGTCTACATTCTGTTGGGGGGCGAAATGTCAATGTGGGGTTATGATGTGTTAGATCATACCACCCTGAGTCAAAGACCCCTGGAATTCTTGGCCTTTTTAATTCACAATTGGCTGAGATTACCTCAATTACCATACCCCCTTAATGAGTTGTTGTCAGCAGCTCAATCAGCTGTTCCATCTACTCTTTCATCCATAAAGCAGCCATCCAAAGCCTCTAATGCTGCATACACACTTGAGATAAAAGTCTCTGGAAAAGGCAAGATCACAGACCAATTTTACCCCATTCCATGTAGTATGAGAGCCATACTCTACACAGTCTATTCTATGGAGCTGCACTCCCCATCAGATAAAATCTTTGCAAGATGCTGCACACAAAGATGCCCTTACACATTCAAAAGATCATTATCTGCAAAAGATCTCTTCCTGCAATAGATCCATTCCTGCAAAAATGCATGCATAGTCTATGAGATCTGCAGATCCTCATACACACCTTGTTTAACAGACTTCATCTGCATATCTGGCAATCATCTGCAGATCTGAAAATCCATCCTGGTGGATCTGATCTGCAGATGATATGCAGATGATTGCCTGCTAAACAAGGTGTGTATGATGATCTGCAGATCTCATAGACTATGAATGCATTTTGAAGGAATGGATCTATTTCAGGAAGAGATCTTTTGCAGATAATGATCTTTTGAATGTGTAAGGGCATCTTTGTGTGCAGCATCTTGCAAAGATTTTATCTGATGGGGAGTGCAGCTCCATAGAATAGACTGTGAAGGTATGGCTCTCATACTACATGGAATGGGGTATAATTGGTCTGTGATCTTGCCTTTTCCAGAGACTTTTATCTCAAGTGTGTATGCAGCATAAGTCTAAACGTAAAAGATCTAGGAAGGCTTCCCAGCGGAAAGATCCGTTGACCATGGCAACCACAGATAGAGAGGTTATTTCTGTCAAGTCTGAAATGGGCAAAACCATGCATGATGATAATGATGTTTATAATGCATCTGCTGATCAGTTTCCAAGTTTTTTGCCCCAATCCAAAGCTTATGTGGATCCTGCTATAGGTAGGATCGCACACTATATTAAAGCAGTCAAAAAATCTGTACTCGTTCCTGATCCCCACCCATATGGAGATTATTTAGATACTGGGTTGTTCGAACCGCCATTTGCCTCATGGGAAATCGGGGCCTTGGTGGAGGAATTTGGATTGGAAAGCCTTTTGCGATTTTTACATCGCAAAAAGCGCGGATGTCCTGAACGATTGTCTTGACTCTGTGTGCCTTTTGATTGATTCTGATGAATGTGACAAGTGTGTTGTGGATCTGGTGATGTATGTGTGGCAGATCATTTTGGATGAATTACACACACACCAATTAATTGATCCCAATAAAGAGGTAAAAGATTCCCGTTCTGTTCCTGCTCCAGTTCCATCTGTAGACTGTGCGCACTATGATTGTTCATCCTTTGTTAAGTGTGCATGGGAGCCCCCGTTTGAGAAATGGGAGATCGAGCTCCTGGTCTATGAATTGGAATGTGATTGGAGATCGTTTTGCAATCAATACCGTTCTAAAAACGAAGCAGTTTTGTATGCGTGCATTGAGTCTGCGTGCACTTTAATCAAGACTGGTGAATGTATCTCTGACTTTGTGACTCCGCTGTTTGACGTGTGGAGAATGATTTTGGATGAACTACATGCGCTTCAATCTGCTAAAAACACATTGTCAGCGGACGATTGTTCCAATCCTCTGGATTTAAAGAAAGTGAGTTTTGAATGCATTCCCTTTCCCAAAGCAACTGAGTGTTTGAAGTCTGAGTGCAAGTCGTTCAGAGCAGTTGCTTGTGTGGAAGTTGAACCAGTGCGGTCTGATGTCGCCACCGCACGTATGGCTGCAAAAGGTCTGTGTGGTCCTGTGTCTAAGGAAGACAGATTTTTTCCCTCAGGATCTCTAAGATCGTCCGTTTGTGAGCCTGCCATGGGGAAAATTCCTAAGTTATGCAACTTTAAGAAAATTATTGATGTGTCTAATAAAGTTTCTCCTGTTGTTGTCGCCACTTCTTTTGCAAATGAATCTATGTCTTATTCTGTTCGCACCTGTGCAGGCCTGTTGCCTGATGACAGTTGCTCCAGTGTTTCTGTCCTAGATGCCTTGCAGTCTGCTCCGCAGATCGCGGAGGTTTGCGATATGGAAGCGTCAGTTTCGCAACCTAAAGCGATCGTGGATCCGCAAATTTTGCGTTTTGACTCCTTGGATTCGACCTTGTTAGCCGAATCTAAGAGTGAGACAGCGCTTCGGTTTTGCGAATCTGATGCTGAAGCTTCTTTGCCTTGTCCAGAGAAGCTTTCTCTGAACCTGCCCTGTACCATGAATGAAGGCATGATGTCCACTTGCATTGACATTTGCGAGTCTGATTCTGAAGAAAGTATTGACTCTCCACCCAGTACTCTGGATGAGTCAATATTGCCTTGTACAATATCTCCTGCCCTGCCCCTAGAGGCTCGTCTAGGTATTGCTGCTATTTTTACCTGTCTTTCTGCAGTTTTGGAGTTGCAAGCTAGTTTGATTACTACGCAGAGTTCTGGGTGCAGCGAGATTAAAGTTAGGGAGTCAGTGTGTGGTCCAGTGAATATTCCTGTACGTTCCACTCATGATGATGAAATTCAGTCTCAGTTTATGGTGGAACCTTCCCTGGGACATCTGCCCTGTTCTCAAAGTAAAGTTCCAGTTTTGCCCTGTAACATGGATAGTACAGAATCCTTCTTAGACAACTTGAAAAATGATGTTCCTGAGGTCTTGTTTGATGATCTGAAGGTCTCCGAGTTCCTCCCAAAGGGTGCAGAACTTGAAGGAGATGTCTCCTGCCCCCCAGGTCCTTCTGAGGTGTTGCCCACTTCAGTAGGCATTGCTGCCTTGCTGACTACTTTTGCAGCTCTTGTGGAGCTTCATTCATGTGTAGTCAATGATGATATTACAGTTACAGAAAATTCTGAATTTGAGTCTTCTTTTGAAAGACCAGTACCTGTGACCTTTACTCGTGATGATTTTCTGCCCGGTACTGGTTTTGGTCTTGTCGTGTCGGACTCTGAGGTTGGCAGTTCCCCGACATGTCCTGAGGTTTCTCCTGTACTAGTGTACCCCGATGTGCTCTGTGACCCAGAAAGCCCAAGTGTGCCTCGGTTACCAGCGTACTCAGATGTTTCCTCAGTGGAGACATGTTCTGATATAGCCTGCCTGCTTGCATGCCCAGAAGTGGGCCCTGAAAGTCCTGATCTTGATGGGTGTCCTGCTAATTTTGAGTCTGGAATGATCATAGGTTCCATAGGGGTTCTTGGTGGTTCTCCATGTGAGCCTGGTGAGCGTTCTGGCTTCTTGGGATCTCTGCGGAGCTTCAAGGCGTTCTGGGAGATTCCGGGAAAGGTTTTGCTTGGTGCCCTGAATACGATCAGCAATGGCTTTGGTGTTGTAAGGGACACTTCGAACAGGTATTGCGGCAGGTTTGGTATTCTTGGACGCTCCTTGGAAGGTGGTGGGTATTGTCTGGAGGGTGTCGATGGCTTCTTCTCTGGTGTCCACAGTCCTGATGGGTGTTACGCTGAGACTTGTAGTGCTGATGGGCATGTTTCGGTGGCTTCTGCTTCCGATGAGGTCGGTTTCGGATGGACTGACTCTGGAATTGGGCCTTGTCGGGCTGTCCTGACCTTCATAAGTCTTCAGTTAGAGTTTTGTGATGTTACCAGTCTTGAGGGATGTCTGGAATCCATCCCTAGAAGGGGGGGTACTGTGATGATCCGCTCAGCTGGCTGCACAGGCAGACAGCTGTTTGTCCATTCCTCTAGTCTGTGGGCTGCAGGTCTCTGGAACAGAGACCTGTCTTTTCATTGCAAGTTTCTGTTCTGTTCTCTTGCTGGGGAATTTGCATACATTCGTTATGCAAATCCTCTACCTGCCTTCTTTGATGACTGGCACTATAAGAGCTTTATGTTTCCCAGAATGCTTTGCTGGTCATTTCCCTTCCTTGCTCAGTTCCTGATGGACACTGCTGGAGTGTCAGCCATTGCTATCTAGTATAGTTAATTCCTGGGGGTTGCTTTTGGCTCCCCTTCTAGCCCAGTCAGGTTGTATTATCTGTATTGCCTGTTCTGTCTTGTCTTGCCTGTTTGCCATTGTCCTGTCCCTATGGTGGTTGACAGGAAATGGTTCTGATCTATGTTCTTGGAGTATAGCTGATGCAGCGGTTGCTACCAGCTATCTCTTCTGTTCTGTTTCCTGGGATCGCGCTAGCTACTTTGTGCTAGCGCTGGGGATCCTTCTGTTCTGTTTCCTGGGATCGCGCTAGCTACTTTGTGCGAGCGCTGGGGATCCTTCTGTTCTGTCTTGTCGGTCGCGATTGCGCTGTCACCAATCGTTCTGTCTTGCTGAGATCGCACTAGCCGCTAGCGTTAGCGGCTGTGGATCTTTCTGATCTATGTTCCTGCTTGGATCACACTTGCTCTGGCGGAAGAGCGGTGGATCCTTCCTGCCTAGTTCTTGTTTTTCGTGTGTCTGTCTTGTCCGTTGCGCTTGCTACAGGCTCGGTGAGGTAACCGTTAAGCAAGCGCTCGCGTCCCCTGTTTCATGTTTGTCTGTTTATGGTTAGTTAGGCGTGCTTGTCTCTATTGTGCTTATCACGTGGAGATCGCGCATAACCGCTTGCACTGTTGCGAATGAGTGCGGTGTTTGCGGTTAGCTACCGGTTGTTGTTTTCCGTATCTCCTTATTGTGTTTGCTGTGCCTTTGCTACCCTTGTATTCTATTCTGTTATGCCTTGTGTCACGTCTCGCGATCGCACCTCTCGCGATCGCGTTCCTATTTCGTATCTGCTGTTGTGTGTGTGCGCGGTCGCGGAGTGGCGACTGGATTGGCGCACACACATACAACCTATCCCTTTTGCTCAATCTCATTCACTATCGCCTCTCTTGCGATTGCATTCTGCGCTTCGTACAATTCCTGTCTGGCACTTGTGGAGGTACAGAGGATTGGTTCCTCTGCACTCCCCAGCGCCATCTGCCGACAGGAATTTCCCTCTACAGGTGCGTAGCACCTTTTGCTGGGTTCCTGCAAATTATACGCTTGTGGAGGATCTCCGCCGTGTCAGCGCACGCGTTGTGCGCTGATCACGGGGAAAGTTCCACAATCGTGACAGTCTCCTACTGAATAGGTGCTGGCTTACTGAACAGGCAGAGCCGAGATTCAAACCCTGGTCTCCTATGTTAGAGGCAGAGCCCTTAACCATTACACCATCCAGCCACTGAACAGCTAGACAGAGAGGAACAGCAGAGGAAGAGTAAGAAGAAAAATCTTGAGATGAGCAGCCAAGTTAAGTGCAAATTGGAGCAGTGCCAGTCTGTTAGTTGGTAGTCCACAAAATAGTATATTACAATAGTCCAGACAAGATACTATAAGAGGTCTGTATGTATTAACATTTTAGTTGTGCCCTAAGGGAGAAAAGGGAAGCACAGAAGGGAGATGAGCGAGGCGGAGGCAGCGCACTGACGCTCTGAGGAGCGTGACCTGACCCGCCCCCTCACCAGGAAGTAACGCGAGTGGAGCCGTGTGTGATGCAGCGACGGCATTCCTGAACAGTGCTCTGGCCGGTATTCTGCTGGGAAGCCTGGGCACAGTATATGCACACAGTGGGTCTGGAAGTCGGTCTGCTGTAAAGAAGGGAGAGACCCTGGGATGTAAAGTGGACTGCCTGCTGGAGGAGGATTAGTGCTGATGGTGGTGACTGATCCAGATGGAAGCAGCATAGAGGTGGTGAGCCTGTAATTACCAGCATACTCGTTATTAGAAACTGGATGCAGCGGACTGTATAGGTTTCCTGGTGCGATTGGCCAGAAGTTTTTTGTTTAACATGATACGTGCTACAAGCTGAAATGC
The DNA here is from genome assembly GCF_040937935.1 of Hyperolius riggenbachi. NCBI lineage: Eukaryota > Metazoa > Chordata > Amphibia > Anura > Hyperoliidae > Hyperolius > Hyperolius riggenbachi. The sequence goes on along the minus strand of NC_090649.1, from coordinate 357,928,851 downwards.
ATTAGTGGTCATCAGAAATTAATAACAGCAGACTGTATCATGCAAGATGGCACTGACACCGGCTGCCCCAGCACACAGGCTCCGAGAACTTTCCTCTTTTTTCACTTTTTTTTCCCTCTTCCGATAATTTTTGATACTTTTTATTATTTTCTAAGTTTTAGCTTGGTGTTAGTAGTTAGTAGAAATTTGCTTTTGAGCATAGCCAGAAGCCAGAAAGACCTCCTGCTCTCCCTAGCAGACCCAGTCTCGCTCACCCACGTGGTTGAGAGAAGCCGGCAAAGCCCACACACAGCTGTACCCCGCGGCAAGCCCCGAGCAGCACCTCCACCGAGACTCACCAGCGACCAGCACCAGAGAAAGGACTGGGACCCGAGCGCCGCTACCCCCACTCCGGAGGAGGACTGGGACCCGAGCGCCGCTATCCCCGCTAGTCGCCACCAGAGCTAGCGCACCTGAACTCACGGCCACAGCTGCACCTAAAGAGAGTGCCCAGCTACAATACTGCGGGGCTCTGGCTCCACCGCTCCAGCCGCAATCCACTGCCGCTGCTCCAGCCTGCCGCTACCTGAGTGGTCTCTGGAGGACGGGGACCCGAGCGCTGCTATCCCTGCTAGTCGCCACCAGAGCTAGCGTATCCGAACCCACGGCCCCGGCTGAGGCCGCAGCTGCACCAAAGGAGGGTTCCCAGCTACCTGTGGCCGACTGCGGGACCAGTGCTCCGGCTCCACCACTCCCGCCACAACCCACCGCCGCTGCTCCAGCCTGCCGCTACCTGGCTGATCTCTGGAGGGCTCCCAGCTACCCGCAGAAGCCAACTGCGGACTTGTGCTCCGGCTCCACCGCTCCTGCTGCAATCCAGCTCCACCGCTTCTGCCTCAGCTTGCCGCTCCTGCCTGGATGGTCTCCAGAGGCTCCCAGCTATGACGCTGGTAGGAATGCAGCACACAGGCACCCAGAGGACCATCTACCAGATCTGGCCCACAGGACACTGATGCCATCTACTACATCTGGCCCACAGGACATTGATGCCTCCCCACCCGCAGCAATGCAAGACCACAAGGTATGATCTACTGAGCACATGCTCTGTATCTTTGCCTGCCCTACAATCTCTTGTCTCTGAAACACCTGCCCGCTGCCCTTGCCCTTGCACACGCATTAGGAGTGAAGACTGCGCAGGCCCGCTTAGGACTCGAACTCTGAGCTACTGCTTCTGCTTGCTTGCAATCTGCTTTATTCGCTACCGCCTGCTTGTGTTTTCATACTGTGGACTGTACATATGTCACTCCCCCCTCCACCAGGCTCTCCCACCATGCCCTCCATCACAGGCGCCACTATGCCACCTCACGTGTCACGCAGGGTTTACACCAGGTCTCAGCTTATCCAGTGGGAATGCTGCAGGGGCCCGCAGCCAGAGGACAGGCTCCTACTCAACTCCGTCTGGGGTTACATCCAGCAAATTACTGCCCCTAGGGCGCGCACAGTCCAGAGACGACGGAGCTGCAAGGCGGGTGCCCGGGTAAGGCTGAGGAAAAAAGGACTGCGCTCAGCCATTCCCTCGGCCCTCCTGGCAAATGTTCGCTCACTACCCAATAAGCTGGATGAACTCCGACTCCTCAGCGACAGGCGGGAGTTCGGCAGAAATACCCCGGTCCTCTGCTTCACAGAGACTTGGCTAGATGAGGGCATTCCTGACAATGCCCTACTGCTCCCGGGCTTCAATCTCATCCGTGCGGACCGCGACCAGTCACTCTCAGGGAAAAAGAAGGGCGGCGGGGTCTGCTTTTACATCAATACCTCATGGTGTCCTGACACCTCTCTGTTAACCAGGAAATGCACCCCTGATCTCGAACTCCTACTAGTCAACTGCAGACCGATCTATTTACCCAGGGAGTTCTCCTCCTACGTTCTAGTGGGCGTATACATCCCACCTGATGCCGATACCAAAAACGCAGAACTGGACCTTAGTGATAGCATCACACAGTGGGGGACAACCCTTCCAGACTCCTTATTCATCGTTATGGGAGATTTCAACAAGGCCAACCTCCGTCGGGAACTGCCACGTTTCCACCAGCACGTTGCCTGCCCCACCAGGAATGCCAGCACCCTGGACCACTGCTACATGGTCCTGGAAGATGCCTATATGGCCACCTCTTGGGCAGCACTGGGCTCATCTGACCACAACCTCATTCATCTGGTCCCCACCTACAGGAGACAACTGGAATCAGCAAAACCAGCCCTAAAGACCGTAAAGGTGTGGTCAAATGAGGCAAAAAACCAACTCCAGGCCTGTTTCGACTGCACGGACTGGGAGGCTCTGGAACACCTAACCTGGATGAGTGGGCGGACACTGTCACATCCTACATGAGTTTTTGTGAGGAATCCTGCATTCCCTTAAAGTCCTTCAAAATCTACCCAAACAGCAAACCCTGGTTTTCCAGCAAGCTACGACAACTACGAAAGCGCAAAGAAGCTGCGCACAAGTCAGGCTCCCTAGAGGACTTCAGGATAGCAAGGAACTCCCTCAACAAGGAGCTGAGAGCCGCAAAAAGGGAGTACGCAGGAAAGATAAGGGAGAACCTCAGCTCAATGGACCCACGGGCTGTTTGGAAGGGGCTCAAGACGGTCACAAATTACAAGCCTGCACCTCACAATGTAACGCCAAACTCAGAGCTAGCTGAGGAACTCAGCAGCTTTTACTGCAGGTTCGAAAACCCAACGCACTCGCAGGAGCCCCCTCCACCCTCTATCCTCCTCCCTGCAAGCACAAGCCTTCCCCCTCCAGCGGTGAGTGAGGATGAGGTGCTGAACCACCTGTCCATGCTAAACACCAGAAAAGCCTCGGGTCCAGATGGTGTGTCTCCAGCCTGTCTGAAAGCCTACGCACAGCAGCTGACCCCCATCCTCACTTCCATATACTCCAAGTCTCTAAGGGAAGGCAAGGTCCCTTCATGCTTTAAAAAGTCCACCATTATCCCTGTTCCAAAAAAACAGGGAGCTCGAGACCTAAACAACTTCAGACCAGTGACCCTCACTTCTGTTGTCATGAAAACTTTCGAGAGAGCGGTCCTAGCCCTTCTTAAGCACTCCACTCTGCACCGCCTGGACCCACTCCAATTTGCGTATAGAGCAAATAGGTCCACGGATGACGCTATCAACATCTGTTTGGAGTTCGTTACAGACCACCTGGACAGACCGGACTCATATGCCAGAGTGCTCCTCTTGGACTTCAGCTCGGCATTCAACACCATATGCCCACGGATACTGCATGATAACCTAGTGGAGCTTGGTGTCCACCCCACCCTCCACTGCTGGATCACGGATTTCCTTACGAATAGGTCCCAAACTGTGAAACTTGGAAACATATCATCCAGCAGTAATGATCGGTGAAGCACAGAGAGGATCTGATTACCGGTGATCTGCAGTATCACTGGGAATACAGATATATACCAGATTATAAGTGATCTGCAGTATCACCGATAATCCGATATACCAGCTAACCTCTGTTCACCTGAGTAGAGTGTAGTGTTAGGTGCAACAATAACACTTAGAGGACTAGGCCTCAGCGCAGTAAGGAGTACTGCACGGATTCCTTCCGAAGACCTGAACTCTCCAAGGCGGGAGGAGTCAGGTCGAGAGTAGGAAGGATTGTCTGAAAGTGACACTCAGGAGGAAGTGTCACTAACAGGACGGGGAACCGCCTCCAATAGTAAGGTCGGTTCTCGAGGTCGGACAAGCTAGGTCGTAAACACACGGACAGATAAAGTACAGATTCAGAAGGCAGAGGCGGAGTCTAGGTACAGGCAGGGTTCGGCAACAGGGTATCAGAAATATGGAGGTACAAGATCAGGAGGCAGAAGCAGAGTCTAAGGACGAGCCGGGGTTTGGCAACAGAGTATCAGAAATATCGAGGTACAAGATCAGGGTTCAGGAGGATAGTCAGGCAGGCAAAAAGTCATAACAGACAATCACAATCAAACTAGTACTTTAGCTATCAACAGAATCTAGCTAAGTGTAGGATTACAGCTCCAGCTGGTCCCGGCACACTTAAGGATCTGACTACAGGTCTGAGTGCTCCCACGTATGTGTTCGCAACGCCAGACAACCAGCAACTGAACAGCTGGCAGTATATATACACACAGGTATCCCTCCAGCACCTCCCCAAGTGCTGGACCAATGAGGAGTGGAGCCAGAGTCAGCTGACCAGCCTGGTCAGCTGACTCATTTCTGGCCGTCATATTTTCCCTGCCTGAGTGCGCGCTCGCGCGTCACTCTAAACCTAGAGGGACTATGTGTCCCAGCTACACCAGCACCGCTCTGCGGTGCCTCAGTAATGGGGCCATGCCCGGTAACCGCCGCATCCAACAGTTATTCCGCGCTCTGCCATGCCATGCACGGGGACAGCCGCCTCAGACTGAGTGGAGGCGGCTGCCTCCCCATGCTCTGCCCCGCCATGCGCGGAAAAAGCCGCCTGCCGCTGACTCATGGCGGCGGCTCTTCCGCGCTTCTTCACACCAGCCCAAGAACAACCATCACGGGAGCCCCACAGGGATGTGTCCTGTCACCTTTTCTGTTTTCACTATATACCAACAACTGCACATCCAAAGAGAACTCCGTCAAAGTCATCAAATTCGCAGATGATACCACAATTGTTGGCCTTGTTAGGAAGAACGGGCCTACCTCCAGGAGGTGGAAAGAATCAGCCACTGGTGCAAGGAAAACAAGCTAGTGCTCAATAATACCAAAACTGTGGAAATGGTTATTGACTTCAGAAGGTGGAGCACCACCACCCCCCGCCCGATCCATATTAATGGGTCCGAAGTCAGTAGAGTCTCCAGTGTCCGTCTCTTGGGCACGACCATCACGGACGATTTGAGCTGGAAAGCCAACACCATCTCAACCCAAAAGAAGGCCCAGCAGAGACTCTTCTTCCTGCGGCAACTAAAAAAGATTGGTATGGCCCACAAACTCCTAAAGTCCTTCTACTCTGCCACGATCGAGTCTGTCCTCTGCTCCTCCATCCTCGCCTGGTACACTGGGGCCACAACCAGCGACAGATACAAAATCCAGAGGGTCATCAGAACTGCAGAGAAAATAATCGGGAAGCTCCTTCCCCCACTGGATCTCATTCATGAGGCCAGGATGTGTTCCAGAGCAACAAAGATTGCAAACGACTCGACGCACCCAGGCCATCGCTTCTTCCAACGGCTCCCGTTGGGGCGCAGATTCCGGGCCATCCCCACCAAGACATCAAGGCACAGGGACACTTTTTTTCCCCACAGCAGTGAGACTCTTGAACTCTGTACGAGCCCTTCGGGGTCCCCCGCCACCCAGGGAGGCACCTACGTAGTCTGACACCAGTGTTAATATTAATGTTCTACTTCTCTCTGTGCTGCTCCTCTTGAAATGTCTCTGTATCTGCTGATGAGTTGCTTACTGTCATGTTGTTTTTTTTCTGATTACTTTGATTACTTTTTTTTTTTTGCTGTATTTACTGCTCTCTTCTACTGTCAGTGTGTCTATGTAAACAAAGTCTATGGTGTTCTGTGCTGCTAAAACCAATTCCGGGCTTGACCCAAATCATGCTTGGCGAAATAAACCGATTCTGATTCTGATTCTGTGAATATATCCTGGTGCGATTGGCCAGAAGTTTTTGTTTTGACACGTGCTGCAAGGTGATACATATCGGCGGGTTTTAGAAATTGAAACTAGCAGACTGTGTATGTATCCTGGTGCGACTGGCCAGAGGTTTTGTGCAGCAAGTTGAAACATATCGGTGGTTATTAGAAATCGATAACAGCAGAGTGTGCTTTTATTCTGGTGCGATTGGCCAGAAGTTTTGTATAACATGACACGTGGGAGACAGGAAGGGAAAAGTGTCAGCTGCTTGCAGACAGGACATTTGTGGTTTTATGGAGGTGAAGTCTAAAAAATCTGCAGGAAGCGGAGAGAGAATGGAGAAAACTCTCACTGAACCTTCAGGGGAAGATGGTAGCACTGGTAAAGTGTGTATATGCTAAAAGCCCTGCAAGAAAGAGGAAAACTCTATCAGGTGCTGAGTTGGAGGAGGAAGAGGAGGATTGGAAGAAGAGAGTAAACTCCTTACCAACTTTGTCTGATATGGAGGTTTTGATTGGACGTCTGTAAAAATTGTTTCATGTGGAAATGATGGAAATTAAAAATTAGGTTATGTGTATTGGCCAGAGAGTAGCAACAGTGGAGGATAGGGCAGATAAAGTGGAACAAACTGTATCAGAAGTATCTTTCCAGATTAATTTGCATAATAAAAAGTTTGATGAGATGTTTTCCCAGGCAAAATATCAGAATAAAAGGGCTCTCTGAAAATGTTGATCCAGCCAATCTGAAAGAGTCAGTTTTGAAGATGTTTAGTATTCTTTGGAAAAGCGATAAACCTATTGAGATTGAGAGGGTGCATAGGTCATTGGGTCCCAGAAAAGCTGATCCTAAGACTCTGAGAGATGTGATTTGTAGACTGCTGCAATTTTCTGATAAAGAAGGAATCATGCTTAAAGCCAGAGAAATGGGTTCGACTGAATATGATGGAAGTATTATTGAGTTATATCCGGATTTATCTTGGAGAATTTTAGCGATCAGCAGGACATTTAAACCTTTGTTGGAAGAATTAAGGAAAGCAGGAGCAAAATATAAGTGGGGGTTTCCATTTAGTCTCAATGCAAGTTTGAATGGAAAATTCACAATTTTGAGATCCAGGGATGATCTTAAAAAAATTCAGTAAATCTTTGGGAATACCATTGGTAGACTTTGAGGATTGGAGAGGTCTGAACTTTAATGTGTCTGTTTCTCAACAGGATAAGTGGCAGAAGAAGAAATTATTTATTAACCCATTCAGGTTCCGTCGTTTTCACGTGAGAAATGTTCACTTCCCATTCATTAGCCTATAACTTTATCACTACTTATCACAATGCACTGATCTATATCTTGTTTTTTCCGCCACCAATTAGGCTTTCTTTGGGGGGGTACATTTTGCTAAGAGCCACTTTACTGTAAATGCATTTTAACAGGAAGAATAAGAAAAAAATGGAAAAATTCATTATTTCTCAGTTTTCAGCCATTATAGCTTTAAAATAATACATGCCTCCATAATTAAAACTCACGTATTGTATATGCCCATATGTCCTGGTTATTACACCGTTAAAATTATGTCCCTATCACAATGTATGGCGACAATATTTTATTTGGAAATAAAGGTGCATTTTTTCCATTTTGCATCTATCACTATTTACAAGTTTAAAATAAAAAAAAATATAGAAATATTTCATCTTTACATTGATATTTAAAAAGTTTAGACATGTAAATATTTACATGTTTTTTTTTTATTTTTTTTATTGTAATGGTTGTTTTTTTTATACTAAAAATTTTATTAGGGTACTTTTGGGAGGGTGGGAGGTAAACAATAGATATATAATGTAAATGTGTGTTAATTCTGTTTTTTTTTTTTTTCAGGTGTAGTATTACTTTTTGGCCACAAGATGGCGGCCATGAGTTTGTTTACATGACGTCACTCTAAGCGTAGCACGCGCTTAGAGTGACTCATCGCAGAGGGAACGGCCAGAAAAGGCGCAGCTTCCGAGAGAAGCTGTCGCTTTTTCAGCGGGGGAGAGGAATCAATGATCGGGCTCCGTAGCCCGATACATTGATTCCTTGGCTACCGAATCCGCGGCCGGGAGTGCGCTTGCACGCGCACGTTCGGCCACGGGGGTGCGCGGTAGCGCGCATGGTTCCTGGACGTAGAAACTACGTCCAGGAACCAAAATAGGTTAATAATATAAGAAGGTTTATGAGGATAATTGTAAAGGTTATTTAAAAAATAGTATGGGAGCTTGCCTGGTGGGGGTGGGGGGAGGGGGGTGTGCTGTTGTGCCTTTTCAAATCCCTAGGAGGGGTCTCTAAGGGGATGGAGACAAAGAGAATGGGGTTCTCTGGTGGGGGGTGTCCTGAGTGGACAATTGGGGTATTTTATTCTGTTTGCGTTATAGTTTTTTATTATTATCTTTTTTTTTCCTTCTTTCTCACCTTCTGGTCTCCTCTAAGCAATTAAGGGAATAAGTCTCAGAAGGGTGACATTTTGAGGGTCCTCTCTTACAATGTTGAAGGTCTAGGTTCTCCATTTAAGAGGGGAAAATTGTGGATGGAGTTGCATAGACTTAAGCCCCAGGTCCTTTTTTTGCAGGAAACCCATTTTTGTGGAGGTAAGATGCCTGGTATGCCCTTGTCCATATTTGATAGATGTTTTTTTTTTTTTTCGAACTTCCCGATTAAAACAGCTAAAGGGGTGGCGATAGCAGTGAGTAAGTCTTGTCCATTTGTACTCTTAGATAAAAAGAGTGATGAGATGGGTAGATTTATTTTTTTTGAAGGGTCAATTAATGGGTCAAGTGTATACTTTTTTTTAACATATATGCGCCTAATGAATCACAAGCTACTTTTTTCAGATTGGTGTCTGAACAACTTGAGGGGTTCAGGGAGGGATGTATGGTATTTGGGGGGGGGATTGCAATTGGGTCTCTGAGCCTAAAATGGATGTGTCATCGGGATCTAGGAATATTACGGCCGTAGCTAACAAAACTATTAAAAAGATTTTTTAAGATATCCATCTTATAGATGCATGGAGAGCACTTTTTCCTTCTGTGAAGGACTATTCGTTTTTTTGGATGTTCATAAAATATACACAAGGATAGACATGCTATTTTTGGATCAATATTTTTGGGATAGAGTAAAAGGACGGGAATAGGGAATATAACTATTTCAGATCATGCTCCTGTGTGGCTTGATTTGGATATGATGGTTAGAAATAGGCGTGATTGGCATTGGAGACTCAATTGCAATATTCTAGATGATATAAAAGTTAAAGATAAGATAAAAAAAAATTGGTGGAGTATTTTAAGGATAATGAGTTGGATGGTATGGACAGGGGCATAATATGGTCCGCTCATAAGGCAGTGGTAAGGGGGGTCTTTATTTCCTTGGGAGCCAAGAAAAAGAAAGAATATAATGGTAAAATTACAGAATTGTTATTGGAAATAGGAAAATTGGAATTAGCGCATAACAAACAAACAAACAACAAACAAACAACAAACAAACACAGAACATTTATATAAATATGCAGCCACTGGGACGCGCTCTATAGGCAGTAGCAGTGTTAGGGAGACTTGCCCAAGGTCTTCTACTGAATAGGTGCTGGCTTACTGAACAGGTAGAGCCGAGATTCGAACCCAGGTCTCCTGTGTCAGAGGCAGAGCCCTTAACCATTACACTATCCAGCCACTGTCATTAGATCAGAAAGGGGTCATTAGATCAGAAAGCCCTAGATGATTTGAATAGTGCAAGAAATAAATTGTCAGAATTATTAGAGGGTAGATTGAGGGAGAAAAATAGAATTTATTCTGCCAAATGGTTTGAACATGCTAATAAGAGTGGGAAATGGTTGGCAAGGGCATTAAAAGGACAAAGGATAAGTGCGTATATTCCAAAGATTAAGAATAATGGAGGGGTTGTTGAGCTGCAGGCACACAAAATAGCGAATGTTTTTAAGGAATATTATTCTTCATTGTATGGTCTTCCAAAAAATAGATCTGGGAATTTTGATAATGGGATGTGGAAATATTTAGAGGAATTTGGAATGGTCAAAATATCACAGGAAAATAGGGATATAATGGAAAAAGAGATAAGTGAGGAGGAGGTGTTAGCTATGTTAAAGGCTATGAAGGTGGGTAAGTCACCAGGTCCCGATGGTTTTTCAAAACAATATTTTACCAATTTCAGTGATGTGTTAGTACCTCCTATGTGTAGATTTTTTAATTCCCTTAAAGAGGGTAAAGTAGTGCCCAGGGATGTATTGGAATCCCATATAACAGTCATACATAAGAGTGGAAAAGATCCAGCTTTATGCCTATATCATTATTGAACTTAGATATAAACATTTTAGCAAAAATTTTATTTGAGAGAATAAAGCCATGGTTGGGATTAGTAGTTAAGGGAGATCAAGTAGGTTTTGTGCCAGGGAAGGAAGGGAGGGACAATGTAGCAAAAGCAATGGCATTATTTAAGTGGTCCTTGATGAAGAAGGTTCCTATGATGGTACTATCAACTGATGCGGAGAAGGCATTCGATAGAGTGAATTGGGATTTTATTATGTCTACTTGAACCACTTCTCTCTATCTGGACAGATATATCGTGTCAGATTCCCATTCACCGATCTAAGTCCCCTTGAGAAATACCGACGCTTTCTAATGAGAGAGCGCGGTATTTCTGCCTCCCCAAAAAAATTGCAGCCTCCTAATAGTTCCTGGTAGCGTGATCGTATGCTCCAGGACTTTGACTGTGGCCATCTTGTGGCCAAATAGTAAACTGCACCCACATACATTTTTTAAATAAAGAATTACTTTATATTATATCTAAAAATAGCTGTTTACCTCCCAAACTAAAATTACCCAAATACATTTTTTAATTAAAAAATAAATAAAAATTACAATAAAAAAAAAACTACATAAATAGTTACCTAAGGGTCTAAACTTTTTAAATATACATGTCAAGAGAGTATCTTATTAATTTTTTTTTAAATAATTAGCTTGTAAATAGTGATGAACGCAAATTGAAAAAATGCACCTTTATTTCTAAATAAAATATCAGCGCCATAAATTGTGATAGGGACATAATTTAAAAGGTTTATAAGCGGGACAAATAAGCAAATAAAATACATGGGTTTTAATTATGGTAACATGTATTAATTTTAAACTACAATGTCCAAAAACTGAGAAATAATAAATTTTTTCCATTTCTTTCTTAATCTTCCTGTTAAAATGGATTTAGAAAAAAATAATTGTTAGCAAAATGTACTACTTAAAGAAAGCCTAATTAGTGGCGGAAAAAACAAGATATAGATCAATTAATTGTGATAGGTAGCGATAAAGTTATTGGCGAATGAATGGGAGGTGAACGTTGCTCGGATTCATACGATTTTCCACGCTGTAGGCTGAAGTGGTTAAGATATGTGGGATTAGAAGAGAACATGTTGAAATGGGTGGGTGCACTTTATTCAGGCTCAACCGCAAGGGTTAGAGCGAATGGTGCCCTGTCGGATGCCTTCTCCTTGTCGAATGGAATGAGACCGGGATGCCCCTTGTCACCGGTTATTTTTATTTTGACCTTGGAAGTTTTTTTGTGCAGTTAGGAGGTCTGGGAATATCCATGGAGTTAGAGTTGGAGATGAGGAGCATAGGATGTCGGCTTTTGCGGATGATATTATATTTTATATTTCGGAAACTCTGATGTCTTTGCCGAATTTGGTCAAGGAAATTGAGAGATATGGTATTTTTTCAAATTTCAAGATTAACCATTTCAGCCCGCGGGGATTTTTCACCTTATGCATCAGAGCAATTTTCACCTCCCATTCATTCGCTAATAACTTTATCACTACTTATCACAATTTATTGATCTATATCTTGTTTTTTCCGCAACTAATTAGGCTTTCTTTGGGTGGTACATTTTGCTAAGAATTATTTATTTATAAATGCATTTTAACAGGATTAATAAGAAAAAAATGGAAAAAATTCATTATTTCTCAGTTTTCGGCCATTATAGCTTTAACCACCCTGGCGTTCTGATTAAATCGCCAGGGTGGCTGCGGGAGGGTTTTTTTTAAATAAAAAAAAAACTATTTCATGCAGCCAACTGAAAGTTGGCTGCATGAAAGCCCACTAGAGGGCGCTCCGGAGGCGATCTTCCGATCGCCTCCGGCGCCCAGAATAAACAAGGAAGGCCGCAATGAGCGGCCTTCCTTGTTTTGCTTATATCGTCGCCATAGCGACGAGCGGAGTGACGTCATCGACGTCAGCCGACGTCCTGACGTCAGCCGCCTCCGATCCAGCCCTTAGCGCTGGCCGGAACTTTTTGTTCCGGCTGCGCAGGGCTCAGGCGGCTAGGGGGGCCCTCTTTCGCCGCTGCTCGCGGCGAATCGCCGCAGAGCGGCGGCGATCAGGCAGCACACGCGGCTGGCAAAGTGCCGGCTGCGTGTGCTGCACTTTATTTGATAAAAATCGGCCCAGCAGGGCCTGAGCGGCAGCCTCCGGCGGTGATGGACGAGCTGAGCTCGTCCAGACCGCTCAGGAGGTTAAAATAATCCATGCTACCATAATTAAAACCTATGTATTTTATTTGCCCGTATGTCTCGGTTATTATACCATTTACATTTTGTCCCTATCACAATGTATGGCACCAATATTTTATTTGGAAATAAAGGTGCATTGTTTCCATTTTGCGTCCATCACTATTTACAAGTTTATAATTTAAAAAATGTTTGTAGTATACCCCCTTCAAATGCATATTTAAAACGTTCAGATCCTTAGGTAACTATTTATGTCTTTTTTTTTTTTTAATTGTAATTTTTTTTTTACCATTAAAAATTTTATTTGGGGAATATTTTGGTGTGGGACAAACAGTTAATTTTTAATGTTGTGAAATGTGTAGA